>NC_074696.1:15263260-15382958 GCF_029448725.1 Salvelinus fontinalis
AGGTCAGGAACGTGACAACAAAGTGTTAGCTTATTCCACAAAGAAATCCTAAAATGGGCCGGACAATATTATTGGCACCTTCTGGAAATCTTTTGAAATAATTTTATTTCAAGCATGTGATTCTCCTTTATGTTGTTGAGTTGCAGGTTGGTGAGTTCCAGGTGCCAGTTTGAATAGAGAAAAGTTCTCATTCTGGTGTTTTGTGCCACTGTGTGCACCACAATGAGAATGGCGAAAAGAAAGAAAACCTAAAAGAATTCTGAGGAGGTCAGACAACAAGATTGTAGCCTCGCATGGACAATCTCCAGTCTACAAGCCCATCTCCAGAGACCTTGGTGGTCCTGTTTCCACCGTACGTAATGTTATCAAGAGGTTTAAGGCCCATGCCACTGTAGAATCCACCCTGGATGTGGCCGCAAGAGAAAACTTGATGGAAGATTGAACCAAAGGATTGTTTGAATGGTGGAGAAATCACCTCGATCAACTGCCACACAGATTCAAGCTGACCTTCAGACACAAGGTACGACAGTTTCACCTCGCACCATCCATCGCCAACTCAATGAAAGGGGGTTATATGGTAGGAGACCCAGGAGGACCCCACTTCTTAGAGACATAAGAAAGCCTGACTTCAATTTGCCAAAACACACCTAAACATGCCAAGGTCACAAGCATTTTGCTACACCTGCAATAACATCGGCTAAACATGTGTATGTGACAAATAAAATGTGATTTGAAATCTTTCTGGGAGAATATCCTGCGGACATATGGGACCAAATTAGAGCTTTATGGTTAAGCACACCATCTCCGTGTTTACAGAAAACAAAATGAAGCCTTCAAAGAAAAGAACACCTTCCCTACAGTCCAACATGGAGGAGGTTCAGTGATCTTTTGGAGTCGCTTTGCTGTCTCTGGTACTGGGGGCCTTGAACGTGTGCATGGCATCATGAAATCAGAAGAATACCAAGACAGTTTGGAGCGCAACGTCGGATCCAGTGTCAGGAATCTAGGTGTTCCAGCAGGACAATGACCCCAAAACACACTTCAAAAAGCGCGCAGGAACGGTTCAAGACAAAACGCTGGACTGTTCTGAAGTGGCCAGCAATGAGTCCAGATCTAAATCCCATTGAAAACTTGTGGAGAGATCTGAAAACAGCAGTTGGGAGAAGTCTCCACAAGTGGAGTGGGTCAAACTGCTTGTAAACAGGTGCAGGATACTCATTGATGGCTACAGGAAGCGCTTGATCACAGTTATTTTGACCAAAGGCAGTTCTAGTCAATCATTTTGATTTAAATGGATATATGAAGTTCTGAATCAAAACTGTAATATTCACTGTGACATAAAGAATTGTGGAGATCAAATATTTTGGTAAATTTCAACTTATTTTTAGTGAACATTGTGAGTTACTTGGAAAAAGGCCAATACATTGGCCACGACTGTACAAACTCATCCTGTGTGTGTGTCTGTGAGGGTCTGGATGTGTGTGTGTGTGTCTGTGAGGGTCTGGATGTGTGTGTGTGTGTGTGTGTGTGGGGGGGGGGGGGGTCGGGATGTGTGTGTGTGTGTGTGTGTCTGTGTCTGTGAGGGTCTGGAAGTGTGTGTGTGTCTGTGGGGGTCTGGATGTGTGTGTGTGTGTGTGTGTGTGTGTGTGTGTGTGTGTGTGTGTGTGTGTGTGTGTGTGTGTGTGTGTGTGTGTGTGTGTGTGTGTGTGTGTGTGTGTCTGTGAGGGTCTGGATGTGTGTGTGTGTCTGTGTCTGTGAGGATCTGGATGTGTGTGTGTGTGTGTGTGTGTGTGTGTGTGTGTGTGTGTGTGTGTGTGTGTGTGTGTGTGTGTGTGTGTGTGTGTGTGTGTGTGTGTGTGTGTGTGTGTGTGTGTGTGTGTGTGTGTGTGTGTGTGTGTGTGTCTGTGAGGGTCTGGATGTGTGTGTGTGTCTGTGTCTGTGAGGATCTGGATGTGTGTGTGTGTGTGTCTGTGAGGGTCTGGATGCGTGTGTGTGTGTCTGTGAGGGTCTGGATGCGTGTGTGTGTGTGTGTGTCTGTGAGGGTGTGGATGTGTGTGTGTGTTTCTGTGAGGGTCTGGATGTGTGTTTGTGTCTGTGTGGGTCTGGTTGCGTGTGTTAATTAAGTGTTGTTAATTAATCAATTTGTTGTAGATGAACGTGAAGAACATGATGTTTATCCATCAGAATCATTACAACACAATGTCAATGTGGAAACTATTTCAACAGCACTTCATTTCCCATTTCAACTCCAATTTACTCTTCTCCAAGGATACAGCAAAACCTCACTTCAGCCCTGAGTTATGTGTCATTGCATTATTTTCATCCCGTTGTCCTTGTTTGTGTTTTTGTGGGTAATTTAAAACGTGGGTCCCAAGGTACGGTACATGGAGCCTTGGAGAGGGAAAGCATTAAGACAAACACAAAAAGAAAGAAAATAAACAGAAGAAAACAGCATGACGAGACAGTGACAATCAAACCAAAGTAATCTCATCCCACACACAGACGGACGTACGCACACCCTCCCAGATTTGACGCAAAACTGAATAAAACCTTGGACTCAGGTTCAAGGGGAATGGAAATTAGCATTGTCCTCGTCTCATACGAGAGAGACAACCACATACAGTATGATAGTGTCACGCCCTGACTTTAGTTATATTTGCTTTCTTTATTATTTGGTTAGGTCAGGGTGTGACAAGGGTGGTTTGTTTAGTTTTGTATTGTCTAGGGTTTTATCTTGTCTAGGGTTTTTGTTATCTATGGGGATTTTGTATTGTCTAGGGGTAATTAGGTTGATGGTGGCCTGGATGGGTTCCCAATCAGAGACAGCTGTTTATCGTTGTCTCTGATTGGGGAGCCTATTTAGGTTGCCATTTTCCAGGTTGGTTTTGTGGGTAGTTCTCCTTGTGTAGTTGCCTGTGAGCACTTCGTTGGCGTCACGGTTCGGTTTGTTGTTTTGTGAGTTTGTTTAGTGTTCTTTGTTTAATAAATAGAAGAATGGATTCAAATCAAGCTGCGCCTTGGTCCACTCCTTTAAACGGCCGTGACAGATAGTTAAACACGTTCTACATTCGTTCTCTTCTTTTTCTCTCTCTTTTTCCTCCTCGTCCTGTTTCTTTACCTTCAGTATATCAAAACATTTCCAGTGCACTGACAGGTGACAAGATAGACGCCACAATTCACTTAAATCAGTCAATTCTCTCCAACTGTCACTAAGAATGGCCCCAATCCCCAGCGGTGTGTCTACCTGTCGGTTTCTGTCTGTCCACCTCTGTGTCCATCTATATGTCTACTTGTCTCTTTGTTTTTCTGCAAAACTTCTCATTTTACTCCAACTGTCATAGTAACTATGTCCATATCTGCATGTTTATTTCATTTTCTGTCTACCTTTGTGTTCATGTAAAAAGCATGAGCAGACACACAAAAGTATTGGTTGAGGTGCTGACTAACGGAATAGTAGACTAAATAAATAAAGTTACACGCTGAATATGCTCCCAACAATATAATAACAACATCCCCACATAAGCATGTCAACACACACATAGAGCCACCCACCCATGCATAAACACACATCTTCAGAAACATGTAACATTTTAGTCATTTAGCAGACTCTTATCCAGAGCGACAAATAGTGCATTCATCTTAAGACAACAACACTTTTACAATTGTATCAAGTACATTTCTCTTCAACAAAGGGGGGCAGGGGGGTACAGTATTTAAATTATTTTTCGAAAGATGGGCAGGGACTCTACTGTCGTGATTTTAGGGGCAAGCTTGTTTCACCGTTGGGGTGCCAGGATGGAGAAGAGCTTTGACTGGGCTGAGCGGGAGCTGCCCTCCCTTAGGGGTGGGAAGGCCAAGAAAATAGGGGTGGCGGAACAGAGAGCTTGGGTTGCGATGTACGGTTTGAACATAGCCTGAAGGTAAGGAGACGGAGTTCCCCTTGCTGCTCTGTTGGCACCATAGTCTTTAAGATGATGCGAGCTTTGACTGGAAGCCAGTGGAGTGTGCTGAGGGGCAGGATGACATGGGAGAACTTATGAAGATTGAACACCGGGCGGGCTGCGGTATTCAGGATAAATTGGAGGGATTTAATGGCACAAGCAGCAAACCCAGCCAACAGAGAGCTGCAGTAGTCTGCGGGATAGGATTGTGCATGGATTAGGACCTGCGCCACTTCCTGTGTGAGGAAAGGTCGTACTCTACGGATATTGTAGCTAATGAGAGATACAGCAAATCAAATGTTTTAAAGAAGTGGGGTATGAGAAGAGAGAGGCAGCACTTCATAGAAGAAGAGATGTGGGTATCAAAAGAAGGAAAATACAGTGGCTATCATATGTTTTCACCCCTTGGATTGTTTCACAATATGTTGCATTACAAAGTGGGATTGCAATGGATTCACTTGTGAATTTTGTCAGTGATCTACACAAAATACTCCATAATGTCAAAGTGAAAATGGTATATCATATTATACAGTTGAGGAACAATGGGAAAGTCATTCTGCTTTGAAAGTTTATCAACTTGTTTTAAATGGACCCTGAATCTTTTGCTACACCTGGAGAGCTCTTCTTTGTCTTCACCCATTCAGCATCATTTACACTCTCCTAGCCCCACCCATCTCTTTAAGGAGACATGTGAGGCCATGTGCTAAACAGAGTGAGTACAGTAGTGTAGTAAACAACCAGAGTTCAAGACTAAAGGCTGGTTTATACTACGTCTATCGACATTTCTGTAGACAGTTGTCGCAGAGACATCATCAACATTCTATTGTCGTCTGAAATCAAACTTGTCTTTATTGTTATGAAAAAGAATAAACACAAAAACGACAGGCTGCATGAAGTGTGGTGGTCCAAAATAGCATAACTGGTTTATTTTAACAGCAATAAACCCATCCATTTAAAAATCAATTTAGTATATGTCAATCTAGAAAACCAGGCAACTGAAGGCAACTTTCTAAACAATGTTTTGGTTAATTTCTAGCTTCTTAGCTAGCTAACCTTAAGTCAGCTGGCTAGCCAGTTCAAATAATGACAAAATCATATAGCTTAACTTTGGATGAAATGTATTTGTTATTACAGGAAAATAAACTCACAACAAGATCATTATTTACAGGTTAATGGCAAACTAATTACAGAAAATAGCTTACGGTTGTGAGTGTGATGTAATACAAGCAGGTGATTCTACCAGAGAATTGTATAACTTGGACAATGTCTCGTTGAACTAACGTTATAACCTAATTTGACTTTGGTGCAGGTCATGTTGCTCTTCCCAATACTGTCTCTGGGGTCAACACACTACATTTTGTTACAGGAGTAACAGGGCAGGAGAATTACTGAATGCCTTTTGGTTTAAATTGATGTCTTAAACAGTTTCGTTTTTTTGTTTTGTTTGTTTGTTTCTTTTTTTGATTTATCGACAGACGGTAAGGTCCGGAAGACGGTAAGGTCCGGAAGACGGCAAGGTCCGGAAAATTAAGCCATTTTTTTGTTGTTGTTATGTTTTGACATCTCCTTTTGTCTAAGTTTTCAGCCCAACTAAGAAGCTTTGCTGAATCCAGCAAATATCTATTTGAGGATCAACCATCCATCAATTCTTGAGTAAGAAGTATCCTCACTATATCATGCTGAATAGTATTGTTAATACAATTCAATGTTGAACAAATTACTCTAAACATTAACACTACAATTAAAATGACTGCTGTAGATGTGGCTATTTTCAACGTTGCAAAAACTGATGTCAAGGAAAATCTGACCTGGAGTAAGGTTGTGGGACGAAATGCCCCAAAGGAGAAATCCTGACGAAGGAGGAGGCCATAGCCAACCCCATTAAGGAGGAGGAGCTCTACCACAGGCCATTCCCACAGTGAAGCATGGTGGTGGCAGCATCATGCTCTGGGATGTTTTTCATCGGCAGGGACTGGGATACTGGTCAGAATTGAAAGAATGATGGATGGTGCTAAATGCAGGGAAATTCTTCATGGAAACCTGTTTCAGTCTTTCGGAGATTTGAGAATGGAATAGAGGTTCACCTTCAAGCAGGGAAATGACTCTAAGCATACTGCGAAAGTAATACCTGAGTGGTTTAAGGGGAAACATTTAAATGTCTTGGAATGGCCTAGTCAAAGCCCAGACCTCAATCCAATTGAGAATCTGTGGTATGACTTAAAGATTGCTGTACCCCAGCGGAACTCATCCAACTTGAAGGAGCTGGAGCAGTTTTTCCTTGAATAATGGGCAAAAATCCTAGTGGCTACATGTGCCAAGCTTATAGAGACATACGCCAAGAGACTTGCCACTGTAATTGCTGCAAAAGTTGGCTCTACAAAGTATTGACTTTGGGGGGATGAATAGTTATGCACGCTCAAGTTTTCTGTTTTTTTGTCTTATTTCTTGTTTGTTTCACAAATAAAAATATTTTGCATTTTCAAAGTGGTAGGCATGTTGCGTAAATCAAATGATACAAACTAACAACAAATCTATTTTAATTCCAGGTTGTTAGGCAACAAAATTAAAAAAATGCCAAGGGGTGTGAATACTTTCACAAGCCACTGTACATCTGGGCAGCAAAGAGTCTAAACCCAAGACAGGCCAGGTGGGCTCTATTCTTCGCCAGGTTCCAATTCAAATAAAATAAAATAAAAATACAAATAAATTGTATTTTTCACATTTGCCAAATACAACAGGTGTAGACGTTACATGAAATGCTTACTTACAAGCACTTAACCATCAATGGAGTTTTAAGAAACAAAAAAAAGTAAGAGATAAGAATAACAAATAATTAAAGAGCAGCAGTATATAACAATAGTGGGGCTATATACAGGGTCTACCGGTACAGAGTCATTGTGCGGGGTCACCAGTGTCGAGGTAATTGAGGAATATGCACATGTAGGTCAGAGTTATAAAGTGACTATGCATAGATAATAACAGAGAGTGGGTGGGGGGGGGGGGGGGGGGGGGGTAATGCAAATAGTCTTGATTGCCATTTGATTAGCTGTTCAGGAGTCTTATGGCTTGGGGGTAGAATCTGTTAAGAAGCCTCTTGGACCTAGACTTGGAGCTCTGGAACCACTTGACTTGCGGAAGCAGAGAGAACAGTCTGTGACTAGGGTTGTCGGAGTCTTTGACAATTTTTAGGGCCTTCCTCTGACACCGCCTGGTATAGAGGTCCTGGATGGCATGAAGCATGGCCCCAGTGATGTGCTGGGCCATACGCATTACCCTCTGTAGTGCCTTGCGGTCGGAGGTCGAGCAGTTGCCGTACCAGGAAGTGATGCCGCCGGTCAGGATGCTCTCGATGGTGCAGCTGTAAAACCTTTTGAGGATCTGAGGACCATGCCATTTTCAGTCTCCGGAGGGGGACTAGGTTTTGTTGTGCACGACTGTCTTGGTGTGCTTGGACCATGTTAGTTTGCTGGTGATGTGCACGCCAAGGAACTTGGAGCTCTCAACCTGCTCCACTACTGCCCCGTCGGTGAGCATGGGGGCGTGCTTGGTCTTCCTTTTCCTGTAGCCCACAATCATCTCCTTTGTCTTGATCACGTTGAGGGAGAGGTTGTCGTCCTTGCACCACACGGTTCAGGTCGCTGACCTCCTCCCTTTAGGCTGTCTCATCGTTGTCGGTGATCATGACTACCACTGTTGTGTCATCAGCAAACTTAATGATGATGTTGGAGTCGTGCCTGGCCATGCAGTCATGAGTGAACAGGGAGTACAGGAGGGGACTGAGCATGCACCCCTGAAGGGACCCCATGTTGAGGATCAGCGTGTCGGATGTGTTGTTACCTACCCTTTCCACCTGGGGGCGGCCCATCAGGAAGTCCAGGATCCAGTTGCAGAGGGAGGTGTTTAGTCCCAGGGTCCTTAGCTTAGTGATGAACTTTGAGGGCAGTATGATGTTGAACTCTGAGTTGTAGTCAATGAATAGCATTCTCACATCAGTGTTTCATTTGTCCAGGTGTGAAAGGGCAGCGTGGAGTGCAATAGAAATTGCGTCATCTGTGGATCTGTTGGTGCGGTATGCAAATTGGAGTGGGTCTAGGGTTTCTGGGGTAATGGTGTGAGCCATGACCAGCCTTTCAAAGCATTTCATGGCGTGAGTGCTATGGGTCGGTAGTCATCTAGGCAGGTTACCTTAGTCTTATTGGGCACAGGGACTATTTTGGTCTGCTTGAAACATGTTGGTATTACAGACTCAGACTGGGAGAGGTTGAGAATGTCAGTGAAGACACTGGCCAGATGGTCTGCGCATGCATGGAGTACACGTCCTGGTAATCCGTCTTCCCTGCGGCCTTGTGAATGTTGACCTGTTTAACCACTTAGCGATAGTTTAATTTTTTTTTTATATATAACGTGCCCAACGTAAACGGACATTAGTCCTGTATGCACATTTGTGGCCTGCTGGAGGTCATTTTGCAGGGCGCTGGCAGTGCACCTCCTTGCACAAAGGCGGAGGTAGCGGTCCTGCTGCTGGGTTGTTGCCCTCCTACGGCCTCCTCCACGTCTCCTGATGTACTGGCCTGTCTCCTGGTAGCGTCTCCATGCTCTGGACACTACGCTGACAGACACAGCAAACCTTTTTGCCAGAGTTCGCATTGTTGTGCCATCCTGGATGAACTGCACTACCTGAGCCACTTGTGTGGGTTGTAGACTCCGTCTCATGCTACCACTAGAGTGAGAGCACCGCCAGCATTCAAAAGTGACCAAAACATCAGCCAGGAAGCATAGGAACTGAGAAGTGGTCTGTGGTCACCACCTGCAGAATCACTCCTGTTTTGGGGGGTGTCTTGCTAATTGCCTATAATTTCCACCTTTTGTCTATTCCATTTGCACAACAGCATGTGAAATTTATTGTCAATCAGTGTTGCTTCCTAAGTGGACAGTTTGATTTCACAGAAGTGTGATTGACTTGGAGTTACATTGTGTTGTTTAAGTGTTCCCTTTATTTTTTGAACAGTGTATATATTCACCTAGATAACCCACCCTCGTCACACCCCGACCTAACCAACATAGAGAATATAAAGCTCTCTATGGTCGGGCGTGACAGGAAGTTCATATGGTCCAGAAGGCATTTCTGCCAAAAAAACATTTTAATAAAAACAAAAATGTACGTTCAAATGCCTCTCTTGTAAAGTAGTGTAGTGAGACATTCGGCAAGTTTCCTGAAACGAGTCACAAATGTTAACAAATTAAATAACAAAAATGCTGTTGTTACAAAATAATTCACCCCTTTGGTTTTAAGCAAACCTGAAATTTGTTCAAGAGGAAAATGTAGCCAAATGAATCACATAATAAGTTATATGACTCAGTATGTGTGAAATATTAGGAGTTGACATTATTTTGACTATCACTTTCTCTGGCCCCAATACATCTGTAAGGTCCCTCAGTCAAGGTCCCTCAGTCAAGGTCCCTCAGTCAAGGTCCCTCAGTCAAGGTCCCTCAGTCAAGTACTGAATTTCAAAGACAGTTTCAACTGAAAAGACCAGGAAGCTGTTTGAAGCCTCATAAAGGGCAGTGATTGGTAGATGGGTAACAATAACACATCAGACATGGAATATCTCTTAAAGCATGGTCAAGTTAATAATTATGTGGATGATGTATTAAACCACCCAGACACAACAAAGATACAGGCGTCCTTTTGAACTGAGCTGTAGGACAGGAAGGAAAAGTGCACAGGGATTTCACCATGAGTCCATTGGTGATTTTAAAACAGCTACAGAGTTCAATGGCTGTGGAGGGGGAATACTGAGGAGGGATCAACAACATTGTAGTTGTTCCACAATAATGACCTAAATGAGAATGTAAATATACAGAATAATAATATTCCAAAACATGCATCCTTTTTGAAACAAGGCACTGAAGCAGATATTCCCAAACCGGGGGTACGCCAAATAAAAATGTGATTCACATAAAAAATTTGAAAAAAGTACATTTATATTTCCCAACAGGGCTATACAATTGAGTGAGGTTTTTTTCTCGCCTGAGTAGACTCGTTTCACTGCCAAAAATAAAATGAAACCATCAGTGTTCAGCGAAATAACAACACAATGTCAAATACAGGTAGCCTAGTCAAATAATTAACTTCCAATCACTATTTAACAGTCTGATGGCCTGGAGATAGAAGCTGTTTTCCTCAGATTATATTCATTAAAGTCCTGAGCTACAATACATGCAGCCTCAGGATATGCAGTTTCCAGTTTGCACAAAGTCCAGTTGAGAGCGGTCACGGTGTCGGCTTGATGGGTAATTTACACAGCCGTGACCATGACCAAAGAAAATTCTCTCCGGAGGTAATGCGACACTTGAAGGTGAGGTATTCCAGATCGGGAGAACAAAACGACTTCCTGTACGTTACATTATCGGTGGCAACTATAAATTATGTCTGTTCTCTACACCTATACTTACACAACTGTAAAGATATTGATAAGCATCTATAGCACTGTAATAACTCATCCACTTGTATTTTATTTATGTAATAGTCTCCAATTTACATTCTTTAACCTTCCTGATTCATTAATACATTAATAACAGGCCTGTGTGGCTCTGTTCAGCAGTGCTGCTTTTCTTCCACTTTGTCCAGGATTAAAAAAACAGTTCCTGCACTCCTTACCCCCTACTGATTAAAACCCAGAGTGTTCCTGCACTCCTTACCCCCTACTGATTAAAACCCAGAGTGTTCCTCCACTCCTTACCCCCTACTGATTAAAACCCAGAGTGTTCCTCCACTCCTTACCCCCTACTGATTAAAACCCAGAGTGTTCCTGCACTCCTTACCCCCTGCTGATTAAAACCCAGTGTTCCTCCACTCCTTACCCCCTACTGATTAAATCCAGGAGTGTTCCTCCACTCCTTACCCCCTACTGATTAAAACCCAGAGTGTTCCTCCACTCCTTACCCCCTACTGATTAAAACCCAGAGTGTTCCTCCACTCCTTACCCCCTACTGATTAAAACCCAGTGTTCCTCCACTCCTTACCCCCTGCTGATTAAAACCCAGAGTGTTCCTCCACTCCTTACCCCCTGCTGATTAAAACCCAGAGTGTTCCTCCACTCCTTACCCCCTGCTGATTAAAACCCAGAGTGTTCCTCCACTCCTTACCCCCTACTGATTAAAACCCAGAGTGTTCCTCCACTCCTTACCCCCTACTGATTAAAACCCAGAGTGTTCCTCCACTCCTTACCCCCTGCTGATTAAAACCCAGAGTGTTCTTACACTCCTTACCCCCTGCTGATTAAAACCCAGAGTGTTCCTCCACTCCTTACCCCCTGCTGATTAAAACCCAGAGTGTTCCTCCACTCCTTACCCCCTGCTGATTAAAACCCAGAGTGTTCCTCCACTCCTTACCCCCTACTGATTAAAACCCAGAGTGTTCCTCCACTCCTTACCCCCTACTGATTAAAACCCAGAGTGTTCCTCCACTCCTTACCCCCTACTGATTAAAACCCAGAGTGTTCCTCCACTCCTTACCCCCTACTGATTAAAACCCAGAGTGTTCCTCCACTCCTTACCCCCTGCTGATTAAAACCCAGAGTGTTCCTCCACTCCTTACCCCCTGCTGATTAAAACCCAGAGTGTTCCTCCACTCCTTACCCCCTACTGATTAGAACCCAGAGTGTTCCTGCACTCTTTAAGACAGGGTTTCCCAAACTTGGTCCTCGGATCCCAAGGGGTGCGTTTTTTTTTTTTGCCCAGCACTACACAGCTGATAAAAAAAAAATCAACTAATCATCAAGCCTCAATATTTTGAATCAGCTGTGTAGTGTTCGGGCAAAAACATCCACCCCTTGGGATCCTGAGGACCGAGTTTGGGAAATACTGCCTTAACCCCTACTAATTAAAACCGAGAGTGTCTGTGCACTCTTTACCCCCTACTGATTAAAACCCCCTAAGGACGATGTTGTTGCGCCCCTGCGGAAATGTAATTAGTATTACAAAAAAATCCCTTTACAAATCACACAGTATAAACTAGAGATATCTGTTTTTTGCATTGGATGCATCTAAAGGTGGCAGAGCTAGAGTTGTGTTTGTCAGACCATTAGACATCCCGAACATCAGTCTTCTCACAAAATCATCTGTAGCGTCCAAACGGTTTGGCCTACAAACTATTATAAAAAATACAAAAAATGTTTTAACCTTTATGTTGACCCCTCTATGGAAGCTCCCAGGCCTCACAAGACTCGTCTGAAGTTCACTCAATACCAGCGGAAGGTCACCCAGTACCAGATGAAGGTCACCCAGCACCCGCTGAAGGTCACCCAGCACCCGCTGAAGGTCACCCAATACACGCTGAAGGTCACCCAGTACCAGCTGATGGTCACCCATTACCAGCTGAAGGTCACCCAGTACCAGCTGAAGGTCACCCAGTACCAGCTGAAGGTCACCCAGTACCAGCTGAAGGTCACCCAGTACCAGCTGAGGGTCACCCAGTACCAGCTGAAGGTCACCCATTACCAGCTGAAAACATTTATGGAAGTACAGTGAATTCAGAAAGTATTCAGACCCCTTGAATTTTTCTAAAATTGATTCAATGTGTTTTTCCCCCCATCAATCTAATCACAATACCCCATAATGACAAAGTGAAAAATATTTTTAGAAATACCTTATTTACATAAGTATTCAGACCATTTACAATGAGATTCAGAATTGACCCCAGGTGCATCTCGTTTCCATTGATCATCCTTAAGATGTTTCTACAACTTGATTATAGACCACCTGTGGTAAATTAAATTGATTGAACATGATTTGGAAAGGCACATACCTGTCTATATAATGTTCCACAGTTGACAGTGCATGTCAGAGCAAAAAGCAAGCCATGAGGTCGAAGGAATTTCCATAGAGCTCCGAGACAAGATTGTGTCAAGGCACAGATTTGGGAAAGGGTACCAAAAAATGTCTGCAGCATTGAAGGTCCCCAAGACCACAATGGCCTCCATCATCCTTAAATGGAAGACGTTTGGAACCACCAAGACTCTTCCTAGAGCTGGCCGCCCGGCCAAACTGAGCAAACAGGGGAGAAGGACCTTGGACAGAGAGGCGACCAAGAACCCATGGTCACTCTGACAGAGCTCTGGAGTTCCTCTGTGGAGATAGGAGAATCTTCCAGAAGGACAACCATCTCTGCAGCACTCCACCAATCAGGCCTTTATGGTAGAGTGGCCAGACGGAAGCCATTCCTCAGTAAAAGGAATATGACCTACAGCTTGGAATTTGCCAAAAGGCACCTAAAGGACTCTCAGACCATGAGAAACAAGATTTTCTGGTCTGATGAAACCAAGATTTAACTATTTTTCTTGAATATCAAGCGTCATGTCTGGAAGAAACCTGGCACCATCCCTACGGTGAAGCATGGTGGTTTCAGCATTATACTGTGGGATGTTTTTCAGCGGCAGGGACTGCGAGACTACTCAGGATCGAGGGAAAGATGAACGGAGCAAAGTACAGAGCGATCCTTGATGAAAACCTTCTCCAGAGTACTCAGGACCGCAGACTGGGGTGAAGGTTCACCTTCCAACAGGAGAACGACCCTAAGCACACAGCCAAGACAACTCAGGAGTAGCTTCAGACAAGTCTCTGAATGTCCATGAGCGGCCCAGCCAGAGCCCGGACTTGGACCCGATCGAGCATCTCTGGAGAGACCTGAAAATAGCTGTGCAGCGAAACTCCACATCCAACCTGACAGAGTGTGAGAGGATCAGTTTTACATTTTTTGTAAATTTGCCAACATTTCTAAAGTCCTGATATTGCTTGGTCATGATGGCGTGTTGTGTGAAGATTGATGACGAAAAAAAAGGCTGTAAAGTTACAAAATGTGAAAAAAGTGAAAGGGTCTTAAACTTTACAAATGCACTGTACAGTACAGAGAATGTTTATTTGCAAAACTAAGGGGTTAAATGCATGTAAATACAATCCTGATATTATATCCTGATATTCTTCTCCTGATATATCTCTCACACTTCACAACAAACTTCCTTTGGATTTTTCTGTTGTTCCATGTAGTGAATCTGTTTTTCAGTGCGTTTGTGTTAGTCTAATAGCAGCAATGCCAAAAATATTTTTTCATCTAATATATACATATATTTTCTTACACTTCAAGGTGTCTTAAAATTTAAAATCAAATAGCAAAATGATCCTTGGTCTCACCGTCTTAAAACAATTCTATATAGCTTAGT
Organism: Salvelinus fontinalis; assembly: GCF_029448725.1. Lineage (NCBI taxonomy): Eukaryota > Metazoa > Chordata > Actinopteri > Salmoniformes > Salmonidae > Salvelinus > Salvelinus fontinalis. The sequence goes on from NC_074696.1 coordinate 15,277,422, forward strand.
TGTACCCCCTGCCCCGACTTAGACATGACTTAGACTCTTATGGGTTAAAACCCAGTGTTCCTGCACTCCTTACTCCCTATTGAATCTGCATGTACATTTGTCAGATCTCTTATTTAATACAAACTAATAAGACGCTGAATATGCCGAAACTCCTTATTAACTTCTTGCGACTACAGGTGGTGCTGTTTTCTCATTAGCATAATTGCATTACAGATTAAACGGCTTCCTACTAAATTCTTGCTCGTACAATATGCATATTATTACTATTATTGGATAGAAAACACTCTCTAGTTTCTATAGGCAATGGAATTTTGTCTCTGAGTGGAACAGAACTCATTCTACAGCAATTTCCCTGACATGGAGTCAGATTTCACACATTTTGGCCCCTGATCTGGAGTCAGTTTAAAGGCCACTGTGAACGCTATCAGGATACGGACACTGCTTACGTCTTCCCCTGGATGCCTTTACGTGATGACGATTTGAATGGTATCGACTGCGCAATCACAGCCCCTATAAAACAAAAACACGTGTAGGTAGGAACTCTTTTCCAGATGCGTCGGGCGCGCGGTGCACACCGACCTGCTCTTTTTCCAAGCATTAGTGTAGCCAGTTATATTTCTCCGGTCATGTTTCTACTCGTTATAGGAGTTAAAAACATCATAAGGTAGTTCATTTAAACCGTTTTATAGCAATTTATATCCGTTTAGTGCGATTTTGGGACATTTATTTCTGAGACACTGTGAATCTCTGGGCACGGTTCCAGTTCATGCCGAACGCAATGGGCATTTCTACATGGCAAGAGGACAGCTTTCGACCAAAAGACGATTAGACCCAAGAAAGGATTCTTTGCCCAAGATTCTGATGGAAGAACAGCTCAAAGTAGGAACAATTTATTATGATAAATCGTGTTTCTGTCGAGAAATGTTAATCGCTTATGACGCCATTTTGTTTGACGTAGCTTCGCTTGGCGCAAACTGTATTGAAAAGTAAGGATAATTTAAAAAATGTAAATCAGCGATTGTATTAAGAATTAAATTGTCTATCAATCGCTGTCCACCCTATATTTTTTAGTCACGTTTATGAGTATTTATGTATACGACTAGATCACTGTCTAATATGGCGCACGACATTGTCTGACCAGCTGGGCAACTTTTGTCATTGTCTAACCATGATTTTGGTGGGTAAATATGCACATTTTCGAACAAACTGTATATGTATGTTGTAATGTGATGTTACAGGAGTGTCATCTGAAGAATTCTGAGAAGGTTAGTGAAAAAATTAATATATTTTGGCGATGTTTACGTTATCGCTCTCTTTGGCTAGAATCAATGCTCTGGTAACGTTTGCATATGTGGTATGCTAATATAACGATTTATTGTGTTTTCGCTGTAAGACACTTAGAAAATCTGAAATATTGTCTGTATTCACAGGATCTGTGTCTTTCGATTAGTGTATGCTGTGTATTTTTACGAAATGTTTGATGATTAGTAATTAGGTAAACACGTTGCTCTATGTATTTATTCTAGTCCATTTGTGACGGTGGGTGCAATTGTAAACTATGATATCTACCTGAAATATGCACATTTTTCTAACAAAACCTATCCTATACCATAAATATGTTATCAGACTGTCATCTGATGAGGTTTTTTCTTGGTTAGTGGCTATCAATATCTTAGTTTAGCCAAATTGGTGATAGCACCTGATGGAGTAAGAAACTGATGGAGTTAGAAAAGTGGTGTCTTTTGCTAACGTGGTTAGCTAATAGATTTACATATTTTGTCTTCCCTGTAAAACATTTTAAAAATCTGAAATGGTGGCTTTATTCACAAGATCTGTATCTTTCATTAGGTGTCTTGGACTTGTGATTTAATGAAATTTAGATGCTACTATTTAATTGTGACGCTATGCTAGGCTATGCTACTCAGTGTGGGGGGGGGGTGGGGGGTGATCCCGGACCCGGGGTAGATACTCGTGAAAGGTTAACAACAATCCTTTAATCCATGAAGAATGTCCTCTACTGTGTCTGTCTGTCTGTCTGTGTGTGTGTGTGTGTGCATGCGTGTGTGTGTGTGTGTGTGTGTGTGTGTGTGTGTGTGTGTGTGTGTGTGTGTGTGTGTGTGTGTGTGTGTGTGTGTGTGTGTGTGTGTGTGTGTGTGTGTGTGTGTGTGTGTGTGTGTGTGTGTATACTACCAAATTTGAACTGGTACCATGGACCTTCAGACGAGTCTTGTGAGGTTTGTGGGCATCCACTGAGCGGTCATAATAGTTGGTAGGCTAAACCGTTCTGGCGCTACAGCTGTTTTTGTGAGAAGATTGATTTTCGGGATGCTTCATGATCTGACAAACACCGCTCTAGCTCTGCCACCTTTCACCGGAGATGTGAAAGGGCGATATCGGCGGATTGGGTATAGATTTCAGATATCTCTAGTTTAAAAAGACGTATTTTGATGGGGATTTTTTTATTATGTTAGTTAGATTTCCCTGGGGGCGCGGAAATTGTAGGCTAAGGGTTAAACAATTTGAAATTTGACATTTTGAACAACTTTGAAATTTGACGTTTGAGAAACATGGAGGAACGTCTAATTCTGACTGGAGACTGTGAGAGCTAGTTGGCGTTAGTGCGTCCATGTGTGTGTGTGTGTGAGTGTGTGCAGCATTTGTGTTTGTACATTCATCATTCTGTATATGTGTCTATGTGTGTGTGTGTATGTGTGTGTGTTCATGTTTAAATTCAGTCCTCGTCTAGCAGTAAACAGCAGGATAGAAGACAGTCAATAAAGACTGCCATTAAAACAATGTTTTCGCCTGCCTGTCTGTAATGAAGATAGAAGGACTATTCTGCTGGAAGTGTAAATAAAGAAAAGAAACTGGTCCATTGGAATTTGTAGTGGGAAGACATCACTCAGTAGGTCGACAGGGATGGGCATGGGGAGAGCTCACACTGCTTCTGGAGAGAGAGAGAGAGAGAGAGAGAGAGAGAGAGAGAGCGAGAGGGAGTCTGTGTGTGTGTGTGTGCATGCTGTGTTTGTGTGCTGTGTTTGTGTCTATGTGTCAGCCTATGTGTGTGGATGCATATGTGCTCTTTTGACATAGCATGGGATTTTGGTCAGTCTGTGTGTGTGTGTGTGTGTGTGTGTGTGTGTGTGTGTGTGTGTGTGTGTGTGTGTGTGTGTGTGTGTGTGTGTGTGTGTGTGTGTGTGTGTGTGTGTGTGTGTGTGTGTGTGTGTGTGTGTGTGTGTGTGTGTGTGTGTGTGTGTGTGTGTGTATATATATGTGCGTGTGTGTTCGTTCGCATGCTTGCTTCTGTGCTCACTTGGGTTGGAGGGTTATAAAGGCAAAGAGAGTAGAATTACCTGGATACAGCGAAGAGGTGGTTTCCCTTGAGGGGAGGTAATCCTCATAACAGATGGTAGAGGTGGTGGAGCAGAGATGATGGGTAACTAGTCAGGTGCAATTATGGGGGTTAGGTGGGGGTGAGTAGGTGACAGGGCATTTGAAGTGAGATATAGTGAGACTGTGTTACAACTCGTTTTGTGTACTGTAGATTGCATAAAAGGTCAAGGGTGGAATGTGGAAAGAAATACAGTACACAAAGTGTCAGGCTTGAGCCTCACTTCAGGAAAGAAGGAATAGGGTGGAGGTGAGGAGAGATAGAAAGAGAGCTTTGCCAATAGTAGTGGGGTGGTAGAACTGCCATGTAGCTTGTTAACTTCTTGTCAATAGGGGGAGCTGTTAGCACTATGTAATCTTGACGTTCCCAAATTAAACTGCCTCGTACTCAATTCTTGCTCGTACAATGTGCATATTATTATTACTATTGGATAGAAAACACTCTCTAGTTTCTAAAACCGTTTGAATTATATCTGTGAGTGAAACAGAACTGGACTTAAAGCAATTTTTCTATGAGGATTTGAAAACGCTGAAATCTGCTCACTGTTCCCAGAACAGTTTATTAATTTGCCTGTCCTCTATTGGTTGAGATGCACTGCATACGCCTTCCCCTGGGTGTCAGCGAATAGAGGGACTTGAAATGGAGTCTCTAGGCAGATCTGAAAGTCTATAAATTGCTTGGAAACAAAGTGTCCTCTCTTTTGACTCTTCGCTCTGACGCAGGGAGGATCATGGCATGTCGTGTTAGAAGCTCCTGTTTTAGCTCCTAGATATATCCGGCTCTGTTTTTATTCGATATAGGTGTTAAAGACATCATAATGTTGTTATTTTAAACCGAGTTATATCAGTTTATGTCAGTATATTGCGATTTTCGGGTATTTCATTTTCTGGCGTTGTAGGAAGTTGGGTATCTCTCTCTCTCATGCTATTGTTTACTGCTAATTGCAACGTGGAAGACGACATTCTCCAACCTAGCAACGATTGTTCTGGAGAAAGGACACCTTGCCCAAGATTCTGATGGAAGCTCAACAAATAGTAAGCAGTCTTTATGCTGTTAATTCGTACTTATTTTGACAAATGTCAAATAATAATTCCACAATGAATTATGGTGCGGTCTCGCTTTAGCGCACGCTGTATGCTTGAAGTAACGTTAATTTTAAAAATGTAACCCAGCGATTGCATTAAGAACTAATTTGTCTTTCAATTGCTGTCCAACCTGTATTTTTTTAGTAAAGTTTATGAATAGTTTTCGATTAGAATAGGTGCCTCTCCAAGATGGCGCCGGACAGATTGCTTGAGGTTTTGGACACTATTCTCATTGTATAAGCACGATTTGTGCCGCTAAATGTGCACATTTTCGAACAAACTCTATATGTATTGTGTAATATGATGTTGTAGGACTGTCATCTGAAGAATTCTGAGAAGGTTAGTGAAAAATTTAATATCTTTTGCTGGTTTATTCATTATCGCTATTTTTGCCTTGAATCAATGCTGTTGTGATGTTTGCTATTGTGGTAAGCTAATATAACGCTATATTGTGTTTTCGCTGTAAAACACTTAGAAAATCTGAAATATTGTCTGGATTCACAAGATCTGTGTCTTTCATCTGCTGTACGCTGTGTATTTTTAAGAAATGTTTTATGATGAGTAATTAGCTAATACACGATGGTCTCTGTAGTTATTCTAGTCACTTTGGTGAGATTTGTGATGGTGGCTGCAATGGTAAACTCTGATTTATACCTGAAATATGCAATTTTTTCTAACAAAACATATGCTATACAATAAATATTTATCAGACTGTCATCTGATGAGGTTGTTTCTTGGTTAGTGGCTATTTATATCTTTATTTGGTCGAATTTGTGATAGCTACTGATGGAGTAAAACAATGGTGGCGTAAAGAAGTGGTGTCTTTTGCTAACGTGGTTAGCTAATAGATTTACATATTGTGTCTTCCCTGTAAAACATTTTAAAAATCAGAAATGATGGCTTGATTCACAAGATGTGTATCTTTCATTTGGTGTCTTGGACTTAAGTCTAAGACTTATGCCGTGTTACAGTTTTTTTACAGTTGCTAACAAGCATTTACCTGTACTTAAGATGCTTTTTCTAAACTCTTAAAACAGCAACACACCTACATCATACAATTAGCCATATAGTTCATTTTCTGCTCAAAATCACATTTTGTTCATCTACAAGTGAATGAGTCATCTTTACATTATAGAATGTACAGTAAATAAAATAGTAAGTTACATAATTGCTGCAGTAAAAGTTTTATTAGCCTTTTGTTCCAAATGTGTAAAAATAAAACGAGAGGCACAGAATGGAAAAAGCACAAAAATGCACAGTCCTGTTCTAATCTACACGATCTTCAGCATTTGGACACATGTTCTCGTCCACATCACATCTTATGTCGTGTCTCGCTATGCACCTTGGATAGAAACGCTTGGGATGCCTTATCCACCCCTGTTAGTCTTCAGCTGAAATGTCTCTGCAGCCGGTATCCATTGCATCCAGGAGGGACGTTTGATCATGTGGCTGATGATCATACACTTTCCACCTCCAGACAGAAAACAAATCCTACATTTGGTTGAGGAAAGGCGAGTATGGGGGGAGGAAAAGGGAAACCATTCTTGAAAGGGCTGCAAACCAGTTTGTGATTACATGTGAATGATGGAATGCTACGTTGACCCATGCAATCACAAATGTCCTCATGTTTCCTCCCAGCGGTTCCCTTTCTGCTTCTGGCACCAGTTGTTGGTGGAGGTCATCTAAAAACAGCAGGAGGAGCTCAGTGTTGTAGGGACCAATCTGGCATTTCTGCTGGACCGAACCAGCACTCCAGATTGTAGCAGAAATGGTGATATTTGTTCCTCTCTGACCCGGCACATCAACGATTGCCCGTTTCCCGATGGTGTTTCTTCCCCACCGATGTGTTTTTGCCAGTTTAAACCCTGCCTCGTCTACATAAATGATTTCATGATTTCAACTCCATGACTCTGAAAGAAATCAAACACAGTATGTGTAAATGCTTTTCAGTATGTCCTGCTGTATGTACTGTAACCCATTTTTACATGTAGCGTAGTGTTAAACTCACTATAGAACAAGACATATTGGATAGACACCATACCTGGATGTATTGGTGCCAGAGTTCCTTGACCCGCTCACTGTTCCTTTCAAGAGGAACTGTTTCATTCCAACTCTGTGTTTGGTCAAAGTCCGAGCCAATGGTAGTCAGCCTGATGCTTTCCACATTGGAAATACCAGGTTTTCCTCTACAATTCTGGTCTGAATTTCTCTCAGTTTAATTGCATTGTCAGCAATGACCAATCCTACAATGGCTCTTGGTCTTCACTGAAGATCTTTCCTCTTCCCCCAGAGAAAGGAAGATGTTGCGTCCTTTAGAGGAACAAAAATACAAGATATATATTTGCATTTGGACTGGTGGCCTAAGGTTGCAGTGGGAAATAGCAACAGTAATGATAGAAGAAGCACTTGTGAAATGCATTACTTACCTGTTGGTTTTTTTGAAAATTACACATAATGTAAGCTACGGTTGACCGTCTGAGATTAGACTGGACTCTTTCACCAGTCTCTCTCTGTGATAGACCATGGTATTAGGCTGGACTCTTTACCAGCCTCTTTCAGTGATAGACCATGGTATTAGGCTGGACTCTTTAACCAGCCTCTCTCAGTGATAGACCATGGTATTAGGCTGGACTCTTTCACCAGTCTCTCTCAGTGATAGACCATGGCATTAGGCTGGAATCTTTAACCAGCCTCACTCAGTGATAGACCATGGTTTATCACATGGTCTATGATGGTGGCTCTTATTTCATCAGTGACAACAGCTCTTACTCTCTTTTGAACGCCACCATGCATTCTTACTCCTCTCCTCCTGCCTCTCCTTCTCCCTTGTCCTGGTCCAGCTACTCCTCCGCCTGGTCCAGCTACTCCTCTCCCTAGTCCAACTACTCCTCTCCCTAGTCCAAATACTCCTCTCCCTGGTCCAACTACTCCTATGCCTGGTCCAGCTACCACTCTCCCTATCCAACTAATCCTCTCCCTAGTCCAACTACTCCTCTCCCAGGTCCTACTACTCCTCTGCCTGGTCCTACTACTCCTCTCCCTGATCCAACTACTCCTCCGCCTGGTCCAGCTACTCCTCTCCCTGATCCAGCTACTCCTCTTCCTGATCCAGCTACTCCTCTGCCTGGTCCAACTACTCCTCTCCCTGGTCCTATTACTCCTCTCCCTGGTCCAGCTACTCCTCTGCCTGGTCCAACTACACCTCTCCTTTGTCCAGCTACTCCTCTCCCTGGTCCAACTACTCCTCTCCCTAGTCCAACTACTCCTCTCCCTGGTCCAGCTACTCTTTTGCTTGGTCCTACTACTCCTCTGCCTGGTCCTACTACTCCTCTGCTTGGTCCTACTACTCCTCTGCCTGGTCCAACTACTCCTCTCCCTGGTCCAGCTACTCCTCTCCCTGGTCCAGCTACTCCTCTGCTTGGTCCTACTACTCCTCTGCCTGGTCCAGCTACTCCTCTCCCTGGTCCAACTACTCCTCTCCCTAGTCCAACTACTCCTCTCCCTGGTCCAGCTACTCCTTTGCTTGGTCCTACTACTCCTCTGCCTGGTCCTACTACTCCTCTCCCTGGTCCTAATACTCCTCCCCCTGGTCCTAATACTCCTCTCCCTGGTCCTAATACTCCTCTGCCTGGCCCAACTCCTCCTCTCCCTTGTCCAGCTACTCCTCTCCCTGGTCCTACTACTCCTCTGCCTGGTCCTACTACTCCTCTGCCTGGTCCAACTACTCCTCTGACTGGTCCTACTACTCCTCTGCCTGGCCCAACTCCTCCTCTCCCTTGTCCAGCTACTCCTCTCCCTGGTCCAACTACTCCTCTGCCTGGTCCAGCTACTCCTCTCCCTGGTCCAACTACTCCTCTCCCTGGTCCAGCTACTCCTCTCCCTAGTCCAACTACTCCTCTCCCTGGTCCAACTACTCCTTTGCCTGGTCCTACTACTCCTCTGCCTGGCCCAACTACTCCTCTCCCTTGTCCAGCTACTCCTCTCCCTGGTCCAACTTTTCCTCTCCGTTGTCCAGACATTATTTTTTCTCTCTCTGCTCCTCTGTGTTGTTCTGTATCCACATTGAACAAAATAAATCCAAAGAGTCCCCTTTTTACTGTGTATGTCCATGTAATTGAAGAACGTCAACACCTGGCTATGTCTCCGATTGAGATTGGAATCAGCTGTGGTTGGTCTATTTTACACAACTTACAGTAAATCAGCCATTTCTCAATGTTTCAATGATCTGTTCATTAAAAAATGATTATCAGCTGTTTCAATTTAGCTTTGAGCTGCTGTTGTTGCAGTACAGTAGAGGCTTTATACTATATTGAAGGTTTTGAACATCAGGTCTTAATTTCTGGCATGCTGTGTGCAAGCATTTGCATATAAGACAATAAAGATCCATAATTTTGGTATTGGGAAAGCTTGCATATAAATAAAATCTAACCATTTTAGAAACGTGTTAATTGACTGCATATTCTGTGAAAACAACATATATTGTGTTAATGCTATGGACCCCAACAGATGGATGTTGTGCCAATTGTGTTGAGAGTTTTGAAAATGTGACTACAAATTGGACAAAACGATGTTAGCGATTGTAAAAAACTGTAATCTGAGTGTAACGAACAAAATCAATGGGGGCCGCATGGAGGTCAGTGTGGGCACGTGCCCTGTGCGCCTGGTTGGTATTCCATCATGTAATACAAGTTTAGGTAACTGGCTAGACTAACTTACCAATCTACAGTAAAAATTGTTAGCTGACATGGCTAATTGTTTGCCTGTCAGTGACTGACAAAACTACAGAAAAGCAACTGATGCACAACCAAATGTCGAACTTGCACCTTGTGTATTCTACTAAAACCACGACTGAGTTCCTCCTAGCGGCCGGGGGCCCTAAGCGACCGTTTATGTTGCTTATGTCTGAAGCTGGCCCCGGATGGAGAGATAGTAAGAGAGAAAGACGTGAGCAACCTTTGAGAACGAGCGACGGAGGGAAGGGGGGAGATGAACGGGGAGATAGTAAAGGAGAAAGAAATGAAATATCATAGGGAGCAGAGGAGTGAGATGAGGATGGAGAGATCAAGAGAAAGATAGAGAGAGCAGTTACTTCTCTCTTCACAGCTGGGGAGATGAAGTCAGTAAGCAGGGCTGGCAGGAGGGATGAGAGGGTGAGGAGGGGTGCGAAGGCAGGGGATGAGTTTGGATCAAAGGGGTGAGTTGGAGAGGGTAGAGGGGACACAGCCCTGTAGACAACTGATAAGCCTGGGCATCTGTGGGTGGGATAGCAGAGATTTCATAATCACAATTAAATATATATTTCGGAGAAGATATGGGAAACTGCAGAAGAGGAGAGCAGCAGGAGACAGGGCTGGAGAGGGCTGTTAGTCCCAGATTGATAGCAACATGGGGGTATTGGATCACCCCCAAAGGTCTGACATCTCTATATTCAGTTTAATACAATTTTACTAGACCTGACACAACTAAGTTAGGCAAAGAATTGAATGGGTCATCCCTAGTCCTATCAAGGTTACAGCATTAGTAATTATTGACTTCACATAGCCAACTAAAAGGTCCGACTTTTTGTGTTCTCACCAAGGTTTGGAACCGTTCAGGGAACAGAACCAAAAACCAGAAAATAACACAATTATTTGAGGAACAGAACGACAACTGAAAATGAAAGTGGACTATAATATTCCAGAACAAAACCATTATTTTAAAAGAATGAGAACCGGCTAGGAACATTATTTTACATTCCGGGCATTTTTTTCCGGTCCCACAAAATTGCAACAAACCGCCTATACAAAGCCCTCGCTTTGTTACACAGAAAGGTATTCCAGCGTCTGCCTGCCAGCTGTTAATCCTTGCCAGTGGGTGTGTGTGTTTGTGTGTGTGTGTGTGTGTGTGTGTGTGTGTGTGTGTTTGTGTGTGTGTGTGTGTGTGTGTGTGTGTGTGTGTGTGTGTGTGTGTGTGTGTGTGTGTGTGTGTGTGTGTGTGTGTGTGTGTGTGTGTGTGTGTGTGTGTGTGTGTGTGTGTGTGTGTGTGTGTGTGTGTAGGCTACATGCTCCTCCCCTCTGAAGCATAAGTTACTGTAGCCTACTGACAACATTACAAGCGTAATTCAGAAAATATAGAGCGATGCTTAATTTGAGAAGAATGGATTGGATTTTTCAATGCTAGTTAAGGATACTATAGTTACTGTATCATGTTTCACATTGAATTTATTAACTACACTCTAAAAATTACAGGTTCAACAAGGGTTCTTCTAAGATCCTCAAATTTCTTTCGAAGAACCTTAGGGTTCTTGGTACTGAAAATGGCCCCCGAAAGGTTCTCCAAGAACCCCATAAGAGGTGGGGTTCACCGAGGAACCTCCATAGTTGGTGGGGGTTCTTGCAGGAACCTAACTGACTAACCCGACTGAAACATTTGGATTTTGAATTTGAAAGGACAGCAGGTGAAGGCACTTAACTGAAAAATGTAAAGATTTAAGGTAAAATGAGTCCCTTGTATAATCTAAATTAATATTGTTTCATGGTGATAACATCTATCTTTTCATATTTGTGCAAATCTTTCTAAAAGAGAAAAAGGGCACAATTAAATGGATTTCAATCAACAAAGAGGTAAGAATATGTAGGCTATAAGAATCTGTTGAAGGATAGCTGTATTGGATGCAGGTTACCGAACTGCTCACTTTTGTGTCTGTGTCTGCAGGTATACAGACGAGGAGGCATACCAAGGAATGTAAATTGGTATTGGTATGTTATGCAGATCACATTTACCATCTTCCTCCCTTACCTCTTCAATGCATATCCCATAGGCCTCTACATTATGGACAAGGTATGTGTTTAAAAACCATTATCAAAACATTTTTTTTCATTCACATTCACCACAAAAACCAAGGTATGAATACTGTTGTGTGCATGTTTTGTTAATCATCTGTATAATACATTTTTGGGGGGTTTCACAGACTTTAGCCTCCCTACACCTCTATCACCATGCACTGCAAAATCCTTCTGGCTATGGATACGGAGAACATCAACACATTAACATCAACATGCCAGAGGATATACCTATTGGACTTGGGCCTCTGCTGGGAGTTTACCTCATATTTGGATTGTTTTATTCTGCTTTCCCACTAAAATCACAATAAACACCCAGAACTAAAATATTGTGTTATTCTTGTTATTGTTATGCATTTTAAAAATAACAACAGTTGGGGGGGTAGTTCAAAAAGTAACCCCAAAAAGGTTCTTTGAGGATCCTTTAAAAGGGGTTCTTTGAAGAAGTTATAGGAGTTCCTACACAGTTTGAATTTGAACAACTACTAAAGGACACTCCAGAACCCTTTTCTTTTTAGAGTGTAGTGCTGCTCTGCGCAATCAGGCTTGTTAGCTACATTAGCTAGCTAACATTTGCTTTGGTCCAATGTTAAACCAACTCAGAAGTTCAAAGACATTCAAAGTTCCTCCATAGAAGCCGCTCCTCCGTAGGAATAATTCTGTGGCCCTAATTCAGATAATGCGTGTCTTAAAAAGATTCCCAGCGCTTCAAGGCAAGCTTCCTCCATCCTCATCCCCACTCTCTCCTCAGCCTGAACATGGTAGTTGCATTTTGCGCCCTACCCTGTGACTGGCAGCACAGTGCTTGTATTTGTCTTTCATTGGGCGGATTCGATTATTCTGAGCCGTGGGGCACCGGGATTTGCCCATCACCTCATCCCGAAAGCGGAGAGGTTAGAGCGCTATTCCCAAATTGAACACTAATCTGCGCTGCTTGGTCACGTTTTCAACAAGGCAGCATGGTGTTCAGAAACATACAACATCTCTTCTCTGTAAAGTAAATATTTAAATGTTCTTAATATTTTTTATTGGGAAGGCAGATAAAGCGTTTTTATCAAAAGCAATCACTTTTGCATGTGAAAACAGAAAATCCTAGTTACCACACGTGCTTAATTACATCAATTTTGTTTTGAGCCGACATCACAGTGGGCTTTGAACGTGGTACCTGGCTCACGCCTGGGAGGCAGGCCGGTTCCAAATCCAATGCAATCAACTTTCAGCCAATGCAAAACACACCTACACGGGCACCCAGACGAGTTCAATCAAACCCCCTCAGTATGATTAAACCATACAGTTACGGCAAAATACAATTTGCTCTTAACGACTTTCCTATACGGATGAAATTGCTTACCCGCTCCACAACAAGCTGCTTTATCCGCACTGATTGGTGAAGTAATTTAATGTCGAGCTAAATGTAAACAAATAAACAAGGAACGATATAAACTGTTACTTTTTTTGTTGTTTCGAACCGGTTCAGAACTTTATTTTGCTGGTCTGAACATTAGAAAGCAACGAAAAAAATGTTTCTCTTCAGAACTCAACATTGGATAATAATTTTGTTTCCAACCCCTGGTTCTTACTCTCTGCAAGCAGAGAGTAATCTGACCTTAGATCAGGGGGTATAATGATAAACTGACCTAAGATCAGTGTCAAGGGGCAACTTCATCCTAGTCCATCTCAACTCAACAGCCTATCAGGAATGAGGAGGCGAGGATTGATGGTGTCAAGCAGCTTCCCTCTCAGGTCAGGTGGAACACAGGAACACATGACCACAGCATTCAGTTCTTAGTTACCCTTTAACCCCACACCCACACTTGTCAAAGAGCCTGCTAGCAGTGTGTGTGCATTACAGTGGAATTAATGGAAACATCTGCAGTACAGGCACACACACACATGTTGGCAAGCACACATGCATGCACGCACTGCACTGGGCATAATATATCACTGTTGTGGTAGATGGAGGGTTGTAAAATAAAATAAAATTCTAAAATGATGGCTCTCCATGGAGGTGAATAGACACACACACACACACACACACACACACACACACACACACACACACACACACACACACACACACACACACACACACACACACACACACACACACACACACACACACACACACACACACACACACACACACACACACACACACACACACACACACACACACACACACACACACACACAGCAAAGGAACACAGAGAGCAGGGACAAAAAGAGCAGGGACTCTGCCTCTGAACTCCCTCAGCTACTGCATGCTTTTCTAACTATTTGACAGGTAGCTTGGTCGCTGTGTGTGTTCCCTGAGATCCCTGAGAGAAACCCTGTAGGTGGTGTTTACTGGAATCCCTGAGAGGAAGCCTTTCGGTTGTGTTTACTGTAATCCCTGAGAGGAACCCTGTAGGTGGTGTTTACTGTAATCCCTGAGAGGAAGCCTTTCGGTTGTGTTTACTGTAATCCCTGAGAGGAACCCTGTAGGTGGTGTTTACTGGAATCCCTGAGAGGAAGCCTTTCGGTTGTGTTTACTGGAATCCCTGAGAGGAACCCTGTAGGTGGTGTTTACTGGAATCCCTGAGAGGAACCCTGTAGGTGGTGTTTACTGGAATCGCTGAGAGGAACCCTGTAGGTGGTGATTACTGGAATCCCTGAGACGAACCCTGTAGGTGGTGTTTACTGTAATCCCTGAAACGAAGCCTGTATATCTGGTGATTACTGGAATCCCTGAGACGAAGCCTGTAGATGGTGTTTACTGTAATCCCTGAGAGGAACCCTGTAGGTGGTGTTTACTGGAATCGCTGAGAGGAACCCTGTATGTGGTGTTTACTGTAATCCTTGAGAGGAAGCCTGTATGTGGTGTTTACTGTAATCCTTGAGAGGAAGCCTGTATGTGGTGTTTACTGTAATCCTTGAGAGGAAGTCTGTATGTGGTGTTTACTGTAATCCCAGAGAGGAAGCCTGCATGTGTTGTCATGTGTTGCTGCCGTGCTATGTTGTTTTCTTAGGTCTTTCTTTATGTAGTGTTGTTTTGTCTCTCTTGTCGTGTTGTGTGTTTTGTTCTATATTTTTATTTTATCATTTGTATTTTTAATCCCAGCCCCCGTCCCCGCAGGAGGACTTTTGCCTAGTTAAATAAAGGTAAAAAAAGAGAAAAGAAGAATGTGCTTTGAAGACACAAACTCTCTGTGGAGATACAAGAAGTTATATACAACATTATATATCCATTTTCAGACACATTGGTAAATAAGTTGTACTGCTAAGTTTTACACAGTCAAATGTAATAATAACTACATTTCTTATAAAGAACTGTACAAATATTACATTTGTGACTTACAATAAGTGCATTCATTTTAAGAAAGCTAGTTTGAGACAACCACATATCTCAGTGAAATGTAGAGGATATTCCATTCCAGTTAAACAATGGATATACTGCATAGCATTTGGCAAAAAAACGAACATTTTCAAACACATCTCAAATCTATTAATATAAAATCTGAGAAGATTAGTATTTTACACAAAAATGAACATATCCATAAGCATTCGTTTCTGATGAAAAAAACACAAATGTGAAAACTGGTGCATATAGCGTTTGGAAATGAACTCTTCATGTGCAACATTCACCAGCAGTGGGTGAGTTTAAAGCAATTATGAAACATTTCTGCTTTGTCATTGTGGAGATGAGAAAAACCAGGTTTGCGTTGTGGAGAACTCACTGACTTGGATAATGATAAAACACTGCATTTGTGCTGTGTCAAAGACAGGGTTTAGGATTGTGAAAAGTGCTGTGTTTTGTGTGAAAGAGTAGGGACCCATTTGTGACTCACAGCCTCGATTCGTCTTATGTAGCAACATTTGAAATTGTGTTTTTTACATTGAATAAAAGTAGAGACTCAAAGTTAGGAAATGGTATATTATAAACTGCAGTTGAGGAACAATGGGAAAGAATTCTGCTTTGAATGTTGATAAACTTGTAATCCTACATTTGAGAAAATGACCCTTTTTGGTTTGATATACCTACTGGAGAGCTGTTCTTTGTCTACACCTGTTCAACATCATTCACTGCCTAATAAGCCTTATACACACCCATCTCTTTGAGGATTCACATGTGAGGCTCTGTGCTAAACAGTGTTATCAGTGATACTGGTTATAGATGATAGGTTGTTACTGGTGATAGGTTGTTACTGTTTGTGCATACAGTAAGGGGTAAAGTGGCTGAGCAGAAGGATAACAAATAAATAGCAGCAGCAATGTATGGCGTTTGTGTGTGTGTGCTAGGAGAGAGTCATGTGAAAGTGTTGTTATTAGGCACTGCAGATAGTCTGGATGACTGGGAACTCGCCCCCCAGTGATGAACTGGTCCATCCGCACCACGCATGAACAAGGGAATCTATATTCGTAGAGCCTGTTTCTGTTCTGCCCTTGACTTTAGTGCAGGGCATGTGATGTCCATGGCCTGTTTGTCGTAAAACTCCCTGATCTTCTCAGAAATATGTTTGTCTAGTTGTGTCCAGTCCAGGTGGTGTTTGTACAGGCAGACCATCGATGGGAGGAAGGACGTCATTGTTGCGCAGCAGCTGGAACCTGGTCCCGACTGAGTCCAAACACTCTTGGACACAAATAACACCAGGCTCTAGAGCATCAAAGCTGTAAAAACAGGAAAATTGACAAAGAAATAGAGAAGACATTACAACCTTGAATAACATCAATTTACATCCCAAGTTTAGATAATAAGAAAAACCTCATACAATGCAATTAAATTATTTTCTCCTGTAGTGCTGGTACTGCTTGATCTGTGGCAGCGGCCTGAAGTACGGAGTCAGGTGATGTTGCCAGCCATACCTTTCCACCAGCACCGCACCATCCTCCAGTCCAACCAGCTGTGGGATGTTAACCTCTTTCACACTGCTGTCCTTCACCATACCAGCAATCTCTCAAAAGATTCCTGAAGGAAGACAGCCAGTCTACACGTATCTCTGAAAAATACACAACCAATGTGAGATCAATATATGTAGTGCCATTCATGTTGAAGGTAAATAAAAAAATCTAAATACACTATTCGTTTTCTCAACCAGCTCCTTGAGGTAGTCACCTGCATTCCAGGTTAAGCAGGTTGAGAGAATGCCAAGAGTGTGGAAAGATATCATCAAGGCAAAGGGTGGCTATTTGAAGAATCACAAATATATTAAGATTTGTTTAACACTTTTTTGGTTACTACATGATTTCATGTGTTATTTCATAGTTTATGTCTTTACTATTATTCTATAATGTAGAAAATAGTAAAAATGAAGATAAACCCTTGAATGAGTAGGTGTTCTAAAACTTTGACCGGTAGTGTATGTGTTGTTTATGCTTTAGATACCAAGTGTAGTCATTGATCCCTTGTAGAGACGCCACACCGCTGCTTTTGTCACATGAGATTGGCAGCAGCTTTTCACCAGTGTTTGTTGTCCTGGGTGGAGTCCTGGTAACACTGTTGCATTATGCTCTGCGTAGTTGTTGATGAAGTTCACCACTCACTGCAAGTCCTCATGCTTCAGGTGTCACCTGTGCTTGCTTGGGCCAACTCTCTTTTTGGTGGGAGGCATGAGACCATTCTCCTTGTATGACTGGTGGAGGAAAGTCAGGCGTATCCTACTGATGCTGAAAGACAAATTCCAGATACAAATAGTTTAGCATAATTATACAATAGATGGCTGAAATCACCGCCAGATTCACCTGGCTAACTTGATAGGTCACGTGATCATCTGGCGAAGTGGAGTCTTTTGTTTAGAGATGTAACTAGTAGCTAATCCCAACGATAGAGTACTAGCAATACAAACCAATTGTCATAGCTAGCTAAAGCTAACCAACTAGGTTCAATGTTAGTTAGCTAGCTAGCATTAGGCTATAACTAGCAATGCAAATGGCTTTCGGAGATAGTATTGCTACACAGATCATACACGCAATGTTAGCGAGCGAGCCAGCCAGCTAATGTTATCTAGCTAGCTAACAGTACGCTTTAACTTGCAAAGAAAACAACTTTCTGACACTCTGGTTCACACTGACTGTGTGTAATGCCATAGGAACCATCAGATCTTTCCCCCTCTCTTTTACGGATGCCATGGTTACCCTTAGTTTGAAGATGTAATCCGGAGAAACACTTTTGCAGTTCTCCATGATAACGTAAAAAAATAACTGCAGTAGAAAGGATTGTCTACACATACCTAGCAGTTCATCTTATAGACAGAAGGTTCTACATGGCAGACCAATCCGAACTCACCTCTCGACATGTCCAGCCCATTCATTATCTCAGCCAATCATGGCTAACGGCAAGGTTCCTGACTTTTTCCGTGGCTAAAACAACTAGGCTCATAATTTAACCATTTTATTTACAGATGGCATACAACGTTGCTATTAAGGCACATGAACGTTTGTTTACATGTTACAGAAGTCATTTCTGGCAACAAAAAAAAAAAGCATTTTGATAAAAATACAAAATAGATTTAAAATGCCTCTCCTGTGAAGCAGTGATGGGCGACAAATCCCTAATTTCCTGAAACTAGTCACATTCGCAGAGGTTAGTATAGCACTGATAAAACAGTTACATTACCGTGTTGAGTGAATAGAGAGACTGTTAGGAATTCATTTAGATTTACTGAATGTTTCCCTTATCTGACCCTCATTCGTTTAACCTACCGACAGGTAATTTTGACATCATGGACATATTATTTTTATCGTATACCAAAGGTTGTTCATTAAATTCTTGAAAATGTTCAAGACTTTGTCAATCAACTTGTTCTTATTAATAAATCGAGACCTTGGGATTATAAGGTTTATCTGGGATTTTTGTTAAAAATTAGATAGTCACACACAATTCATCATTAGATGGTTCTTCTTCAGATGTTTGAAAAAGTCAATTTTGATTAAAAAAAATTGCATTGTAGAATAATAGTGAAGGCATCAAAACTCTGAAATAACACATATGGAATCATGTAGTATCCAAAAAGTGTTAAACAAATTTAAATGTATTTTAGATTTTAGATTCTTCAAAGCAGCCACCCTTTGCCTTGATGACAGTGTGACGACCCTCACACTCTGTCTGCCGTATTCTGTCTCTTTGCTCTTGTTTTCCATAATAGGATGTCGGGTGGAGCCGGGAGGGTCGTCAGCGAAATGGGACACACCTGGGCTCGGATGTGTCCCAGGATCAATACACCACTTCCCCATTCATTGGGGAGGCTCTCTTCATGCAGACACAGATTTTGGTTGTGGCTGTTTTGTGGTGGCAGCACCTTTCAACACCCCTCATTATCACATTTATGCACGCAACCACTCACTTACACTACTGATTACTGACTACACGCACACACCATTGTTAATTATATTTAGTTTGCTTTAGTTAATAAAATATATATTTTTTATTCCTTATCTTCACGTTGTCTACCTTTTTGTTACGAACTTTGAGCTGGTTCGTGACAAGTGGGGGCTCATCCGGGATCATAAGGTTGGTTCCTAGACATTTTGGTCTGAAACAATTTGTTATATTTTGCAGGAAAAATAGTAGTAAGGCTTATTAGTATGTGTGTTGTGTTTGGGAGAACATGTGGAGTTACTGTTAAACTCTGTAGGTGCATTTTTTTTGCATCTTTTGAAAAAGAAGCGCTAGCATGGGCGCTACAACACTTCCAAGTGTATGTCGGGTCGGGAGTGATACCTATTGTGGTCTACACCGACCATAACCCTCTCACCTTTTTGAGGTCCATGATGTGTCCTAACCAGAGAACAATGAGATGGTGTTTATTTTTTACAGGCATTCCATCTCAATGTGCGGCACATCCAGGGGACTGATAATGTCGTTGCTGACGCGCTCTCTCGTGTGCCCTGTTCCTGAATATCCATGTGACTGACCACTGCTATTTTGTGTTTGGTATTGTCCTGTTCTTTCTCTCCTGTCTGTTCCCTTCTGGTCTCGTGTTCTTCTTTCCTCTTAAAGGTTACTTCCTGTGCGCAAAGGTTGCTGAGGTCTGGGGAGGACGAGGTTGTATGGGGCAAGTGGCAGTGTGAACATGTAACTCCCTCATCAATTTGGGACGCAGGCTGGGTCATTTGGGATATAGGGGGGGATCTTCTATTAGGCTGCAGGGCAGTATTTATTTGTGTGACTAGTATGGTGTTCCCGGGGTCCTTGTTGGTCCCCGGTTTTATGGGGGGAGGTGACGACCCTCCCACTCTGTCTGCCATATTCTTTCTCTTTGCTCTTGTTTTCCTTAATAAGATGTCGGTGGGCGGAGCCGGGAGGGTCTTCAGCGAAATGGGACACACCTGGGCTCGGGTGTGTCCCAGGATCAATACACCTCTTCCCCATTCATTGGGGAGACTCTCTCCATGCAGACACAGATTTTGGTTGTGGCATTTTTGTGGCTGTTTTTGGTTGTTTGCGGTTGTTTGCGTTGGCACCTTTAAACACCCCTCATTATCACATTTATGCACACAACCACTCACTTACACTACTGATTACGGACTATACACACCATTGTTAATTCTATTTTGTTTACTTTAGTTAATAAATATATTTTGCTATTCCTTATCTCCACGTTCTCTCCCTTTTTTTTATGAACTTTGAGCCGGTTCGTGACAACAGCAATCTGCGATTGTACCCTCCACATTTTTTTATACACTCTGCACTTTAGGTATCTATAAGGTGAGTACCTTAATGGGTTATGAAATAAGAATTCACTACAAAACAGTTCTGCCATCTGGGATGTGAAAACCTAGATGCTTGATATCTGAAAACAATGATTTGCGCAGATAAAACCCAAGGTCACAATCGAAATCACTGTTCAGTGTTTCTGTATTAATTATCAGGATTTGGAAACAAATTTGTTTTTGTTCTGAACAGAATCATTCTATTTTTGTTTCATTCCACTGTTCCAACCAGCAAAAAAAGGATCTGAACCGGTTCGAACACTCAAAAAATAACCGTTTATATCGTTCCTTTTTAAACATCTGAATTTATATATTTTTCTTATTTCACCTTTATTTAACCAGGTAGGCTGGTTGAGAAGAAATTCTCATTTACAACTGCAACCTTGCCAAGAATAAAGCAGAGCAGTTCTACACATACAACAACGGAGTTACACATGGAATAAACAAACATACAGTCAATAATACAGGTTATACATTTAGCTCGACATTCAATTATTACACCAACAAGTGTGGATAAAGCAACTTGCTATGGAGTAGGCAAGCTATTTACATGCATTTGACAGACAAGTGTAGGGCACTTGATGTGACTGAAATTTTGCGGTTGAGGAGAGAGCAAGACAGGGTGAAGGAAGAAACTTGGCTTGAAGCACTGGGCATCTTGTTATGACTTGCATTATCTGATTTAGTCCCACATAATTATATCTACGGGGGAGCGGCTTCTTTGAAGGAACTTTGAATGTCTTTCAATGCCTTAGCTAGCTACTGTAGCTAACAAGCTTGTGTGTGTGTGCAAATCGGCACAATAATTCAAATAAAATAAATGTAACATTTTACCTTAATGTAGTTAATAAATCCAATGTGAAATGGGATAACTTAATTAGCATTGAAAACGTTTATCCATTCTTCTCTAATTAAAAATCTCTGCCTAATTTCTGAATCACGCTTGTAATGTCAGTAGGCTACAGTAAACTATGCTACGAGGGGGAGAGGCAGGAAGCCTAGACACGCATACACGCTAGCAAATATTTTCAACTGACAGTCAGGCAGGCAGACACTGGAATACGTTTCTGAGTGACAGAGTGAGGACTTTAAACTGGCGCTTAGTTGCTGTCACGCCCTGACCTTAGAGAGCCTTTTATTCTCTAATTTGGTTAGGTCGGGCTGTGACTAGGGTGGGTACTCTAGTTTTTGTATTTCTATGTTGGCCTGGTATGGTTCCCAATCAGAGGCAGCTGTCTATCATTGTCTGATTGGGGATCATATTTAGGCAGCCCTTTCCCACTGGGTTTTTGTGGGATCTTGTTTATGTATTGTTGCTTGTGAGCACTGCATAGCTTCACGTTCATTTTGTTCTGTATTGTTTTGGTGAGTTTCATTTATTAAACATGTGGAACTCTACGCACGCTGCGCCATGGTCCATTTATTCTAACAAGGATCGTGATAGAAGATCCCATCACCCCAGGACAAAGCAGCGTGCCTAGGAGGAGCAGGTATTCTAGGCTTGGGAGGAGATCCAGGAGTTAAGGACATCCTGGACTTGTGGAGGAAGTAATGGCAGGAGACGAAAGCAGCGAAGGAAGAACAGCGACGACACCGGGGTTCGTGGCCACGACGTAGGCCCAAGAAGCAGCCTCAAAAATATTTTTTGGGGGGAGGGGAACACGGGGTGGTCGGCAGAGCCGAGGGGTGAACCAGAGCAAGTCTGGGAGAGCAAGGTGAACTTGGAGGGGAGTGAAGGGAGTGAATCAGAGACAGTTACGGAGTTGATGAGGAAATTGGAGGAGACAGTTATGAGAGAGCTGTTGTGTTGGTGCATGAGGCACGACATTCATCCTAAGGAGTGTGTCCTCAGTTTAATACCACCTGAGTCAACTCTCGTACTCGTCCTGAGGAGCGTGCTAGCCATCTGGTGAAGACTATACCGGCTCCACGCACCAGGTCTCCAGTACACCTCCCCAGCCCTGCACGTACTGTGCCAGCTCTCCACACTCGCTTTGAGGAGCGTGTTATCGTTCCGGTACAATGTGTGCCGGTTCTACGCTCCGTGTCTCCAGTGCGCCTCCACAGCCCGGTACGTCCTGTGCCAATTCCCCGCACTCGCCGTGAGAAGGTTGTCATCTGTCCAGGACACGTTGTGCCAGCTCTACGGCGGTCTGCAGTCCAGAGCATCCAGCAATGGTCGGCAGTCCAGAGCCTCCAGCGACAGTCGGCAGTCCAGAGCCTCCTGCGACGGTCGGCAGTCCAGAGGCTCCAGCGACGGTCGGCAGTCCGGAGCCTCCTGTAACGGTTCCGAGTCCGGAGCCTCCTGCGACGGTCCGTAGTCCGGAGCCTCCTGCGACAGTCAGCAGTCCGGAGCCTCCAGTGACGGTCTGCAGTTCGGAGCCTCCTGCGACGGTTCCCAGTCTGGAGCCTCCAGCAACGATCCGTAGTCCAGAGCCTCCTGCGACTGTCTGCAGTCCGGAGCCTCCAGCGACGGTTCCCAGCCCGGAGCCTCCAGTGATGATCCACGGTCCGCAGCCTTCAGCGAAGGTTACAAGTCCGGAGTCCCCTGCGATGATCCACGGTCTGGAGCCTCCAGTGACGGTTCCCAGTCTGGAGCCTTCAATGACGGTTCCCAGTCCGGAGCCTCCAGTGATGATCTATGGCCCGGAGCCTCCAGTGATGATCCACGGTCCGGAGCTTCCGGGGACGATCCACGGTCCAGAGCCACTGGCGACTATCCACGGTCTGGTTCCTCCGGCGATGATCCAAGGTCCGGAGCTTCCGGCGACGATCCCCGCACCAGAGCCGCCACTGAAGCTGACGGATCCGCGAGTAGAGCGGGGTCTACGTCCACGGAGGAACTCTGGAGCTCGGCCAGAGTGACCATCGGGTTCTCGTTCACCTCCCTGACCAATGCCCTTCTCCCCTGATTTCTCAATTTGGCCGAGTGTACAGCTCTAGGAAGAGTCTTGCTTGTTTTAAACTTCTTCCATTTAAGAATGATGTAGGCCACTGTGTTCTTGGGGACCTTCAATGATGCAGAAATTTGCAGGTACCCTTCCCCAGATTTGTGCCTCGACACAATCATGTTTTGGAGCCAGTTTTGGAGACATTTATTACAGATGTACTCCAATCCAGTTGTAGAAACATCTCAAGGATGATCAGTGGAAACAGGATGCACCTGAGCTCCATTTCTAGTCTCATAGCAAAGGGTCTGAATACTTGTTTTTGTTGCAAATATTCCTAAAAACCTGTTTTCGATTCGTCATTATGGGGTATTGTGTGTAGATTGATGAAGAAATTGTTTTGTTTAATAAGGCTGTAACGTAACAACATGTGTAAAAAGTCAAAGGGTCTGAATACGTTCCGAATGCTCTGTCTACTTGGTAGAACTGTTATACAGAAACCAGCTACTCTAAATTGACAAACCGGGCGTATTATTGTTTATTCTCCGGAAATGTTGTATAATACAGAAAATTGTATATAAATACCAGAATTCATATAATTTAATAAACTAGGCCACATAGTTAGTCGATGCCTCTCAGGATCAATGGAGGAATCACTTTTTGTCAATAAAATTAAGTATATTTCAAATGTTGATGCACTGCCCCTTTAAATGCCAGTTGTTTTTACCACATATGGCAACATTTGTATTTACTTCAAAAATCTGATAAGAACTAAGTTGATATATTTGCAAGGATTGTTGTTTTTCCCAATAGTTTCTTCTTGGTGTCAAAATGACCCCAGTTGGTAATCCATGTATGTAAAATACACTGCGTGTACAAACATGAAGAACACCCTCCTACTATTGCGTTAAACCCCCTTTTGCCCTCAGAACAGTCTCAATTCGTCAGGGCATGGACTTTACAACGTGTCAAAAAGCGTTCCACGGAGATGCTGGCCGTTGTTGACTCAAGAGGAGCGGCAGGTAGCCAATGCGGTTAAGAGCGTTAGGTCAGGGGGGGAAATCAGCCGTTCTGCCCTTGAGCAAGGCAGTTAACCCCTGAACAACACCTGTTCCCCGGGGAGCTGATGACATGGATGTCAATTAAGACAGGCCCCTTCACCTCTGATTCAGAGGGGTTGGGTTAAATGCAGAACACCCATTTAGGTTGAATGCATTCAGTTGTGCAACGGACTAGGCATCCGCTTTCCCTTCCAATGCTTCCCACAGTTGTGTGAAGTGGACTGGATGTCCTTTGGGTGGTGGACCATTCTTGATACACAAAAGAATCTGTTGAGCATAAAAAACCCTAGCAGCGTTGCATTTCTTGAAACAAACTGGTGGGCCTGGCACCTACTACCATACGCTATTCAAAGGCTCTTAAATATTTTGTCATTCACTCTCTGAATGGCAAACATTCACAATCCATGTCTCAATTGTCTCAAGGCTTAAAAATCCTTATTAAGCTGTCTCCTCCCCGTCTTCTACACTGATTTAAGTGGATTTAACAAGTGACATCAGTATAGTTTATTGATGGTTCTATTATAATGTTATAACTTCTGTGTTAGGTAGAGTTGAGTTGGAGAAGCATTTAGCAATGTAATTGCTATTGTTTGCAGTAAACTGTGTAAATTATGTACACCTATTGTGTCTGTGCAGTACACTGTATAAATGATATACGCCCATTGTGTGTGTGTGTAGGAAAGTGTGTGTGTTTGAGATGTGTTTTCCATTGTACTGCGGTGCCAGGCTGTATAATTAATCCCTTTAATTACCCTGTTGCCCAGCAACCAAAGCCTTAATCAACTGGTGCAACATACCGGATCCCCCTGTTCTAGAGGGAAAGAGAGGACGAAAGAGCGATTGAGAGAGACAGCAGACAGAGAGCTAAGATATAGAGAGACATCTGTGATTGCTGTATTAGTATCTGTCAATATGTACAGTATAATCATTCTCTTGTACTTGTCTTTGTTGCTGTATCTAACTAAGTGTGTGTTTGTTAGTTTCCAGAAGAAAAGGAGAATACATACTAGGCTTGCTGACTCAGTTTGGATGGTATATCTTTGGCTAATGGTTAATTTGTGTGTGCATGTGTGTCTGTGTGTCTGTGTTTCTGTGTGTGCTTGCCTACGTGTGTGTGTACCAACGTGCGTGCATGAGTGTGTGTGTGTGTAACGGATCTGAAATGGCTAGCTAGTATCAGTTACGTCACTTGCTCTGAGACTTAAGTAGTGTTGCCCCTTGCTTTGCAAGAGCCGTGGCTTTTGTGGAGCGATGGGTAACGCTGCTTCGTGGGTGATTGTTGTCGATGTGTGCAGAGGGTCCCTGGTTCGCGCCCGTGTCGGGGCGAGGGGACGGTTTAAAGTTATACGGTTACATGTGTGTCTGTGTCTGTGTCTGTGTCAGTACTAACCATCCTATTCATTACCAACAATGTGAAGCATGGGGTACACACTAACCCTGGTGGACTTCCTGAGAGTAAACACTTCATGTAGCTCCTCTTCCCTGGGGCAGTTTTAGGAGACTGGCCCCAGGACTAGAACACTCCTGTTACTTTAATATGCATCACTCCTAGCTCCATGTTCCCTTAGGAGGACATAGTATTTGGGACTGCACAATAATTGTGTTATTGTTGTCCTTACTTGCATTTTCAGCTTTGTCATCACAATCATGTGTCGCTGTTGTTGTTGTTGCCCAGAGTATTGAAATCGACCAAGCAGAAATAAGGCAATACACAATGGTCTTCATTAGGTAGACACAGGTAGGATGACAGAAAAACACACGTTTTAAAACACAAAAGCACACAAAAGCACACACACACACACAGTCTTGTACAGCTAACCTAGTGGGGACACACAATTCAGTCCCATTCAAAATCCTATTCCCCCTAACCCTAACCCTAACCCGTACTCTTACCCTAATCCTAACCTTTACCCAAAAAGTTAACCTTATAACCTTAACCCTAACCCTGACCCCAGCTCCTAACCCTAACCCTAACCCTAAACCTAACCCTAGCTCCTAACCCTAACCCTAACCCTAACCCTAGCTCCTAACCCTAACCCTAACCCTAGCTTCTAACCCTAGCTCCTAACCCTAAAACTAACCCTAGCTCCTAACCCTAACCCTAACCCTTAAACTAACCCTAGCTCCTAACCCTAAACCTAATTATAACCCTAACACTAATTCTAACCTTAACCATAAATCCCCTACAATTAGCATTTGACCTTGTGGGGACTTACAAAATGTCCCCAGTTGGTTACATTTTTTGGTTGTTTACTATTCTTGTGGGGACCAGAAGTCCCCACAAGAATATTTAAACATGTCCACACACACACACACACACACACACACACACACACACACACACACACACACACACACACACACACACACACACACACACACACACACACACACACACACACAGACACACACACACACACACACACACACACTGGTTCTAGTTCCAGATGTGGGAGTTGAATACTCCGACACTGTTTCCAACTCTTCCTCTGAAAATAAGAAATAGAGCAGCAAAGACTTAAAAATAACAAAAAATATAGAGAGCTGAAAGGACAAGCATTTGACCTCTAGAGTACAACTCAGTAACATTAAAAGACAAGCATTTGACCTCTAGAGTACAACTCAGTAACATTAAAAGACAAGCATTTGACCTCTGGAGTACAACTCAGTAACATTACAAGACAAGCATTTGACCTCTAGAGTACAACTCAGTAACATTAAAAGACAAGCATTTGACCTCTAGAGTACAACTCAGTAACATTAAAAGACAAGCATTTGACCTCTAGAGTACAACTCAGTAACATTAAAAGACAAGCATTTGACCTCTAGAGTACAACTCAGTAACATTAAAAGACAAGCATTTGACCTCTAGAGTACAACTCAGTAACATTAAAAGACAAGCATTTGACCTCTAGAGTACAACTCAGTAACATTAAAAGACAAGCATTTGACCTCTGGAGTACAACTCAGTAACGTTACAAGACAAGCATTTGACCTCTAGAGTGCAACTCAGTAACATTAAAAGACAAGCATTTGACCTCTAGAGTACAACTCAGTAACATTACAAGACAAGCATTTGACCTCTGGAGTACAACTCAGTAACATTACAAGGAACATTGTCCTTTCTGCTCTCTAAGAATGTATGAATGTTTGCATGCATATTTGTCCTCGTATGACCAAACTATAATTGTCTTTCTGTGAAGGCTTTGCTCACAGCTGGGCTTCAGCAGCAAAAGTATGTTCTTTGTTGATTTCCTCCTGTGGTTGTTCCCTTCTGACTGATGCATTTCTAGGGCGGTGAGCAGCTGAATGAAAAAGAGGTGAGAAATTGCTACAAATTGGTTCCTGGTATTTGCAATTTCACATCATTTGCATACAGACATCTGCAGCCAATCACAGGGGAGGATAGAGTCAGGGGAAGCCCAGGTGTGAGCAATGCCTTCACAGACTGACAATTATAGTTTGGCTCATACAGGGACAAACATGCATGCACACATTCACACACATAGATATGTACACATGTACACGCACATACACACACTCGCACGCAGGCATACACAGGCGCGCACACGCACACACACACTCACGCACACAGACATACACGTACACACACCTACTGTACGCAAACTCGCACGCAGGTACACACACAAACACACACTGACCCAGAAGTGCCAGGGAGAAGAGAAGGGCTTTAGCAACTGTGATGCATAATGCACCTTTGATCAGGTTTGATCAGATTCACTGACACTTCCCAGCTCTTTCTCTCCAGTCCTCTCTTCCCAGCTCTTTCTCTCTAGTCCTCTCTTCCCAGCTCTATCTCTCTAGTCCTCTCTTCCCAGCTCTTTCTCTCTAGTCCTCTCTTCCCAGCTCTATCTCTCTAGTCCTCTCTTCCCAGCTCTTTCTCTCTAATCCTCTCTTCCCAGCTCTTTCTCTCCAGTCCTCTCTTCCCAGCTCTTTCTCTCCAGTCCTCTCTTCCCAGCTCTTTCTCTCTAGTCCTCTCTTCCCAGCTCTTTCTCTCCAGTCCTCTCTTCCCAGCTCTTTCTCTCCAGTCCTCTCTTCCCAGCTCTTTCTCTCTAGTCCTCTCTTCCCAGCTCTTTCTCTCCAGTCCTCTCTTCCCAGCTCTTTCTCTCCAGTCCTCTCTTCCCAGCTCTTTCTCTCCAGTTCTCTTCCCAGCTCTTTCTCTCTAATCCTCTCTTCCCAGCTCTTTCTCTCCAGTCCTCTCTTCCCAGCTCTTTCTCTCCAGTCCTCTCTTCCCAGCTCTTTCTCTCCAGTCCTCTCTTTCTCTCCAGTCCTCTCTTTCCAGCTCTTTCTCTCCAGTCTTCTCTTCCCAGCTCTTTCTCAATATCCTCTCCAGTCCTCTCTTTCCCTGTGTTTCTCTCCAGTCCTCTCTTCCCAGCTCTTTCTCTCCAGTCCTCGCTTTCTCTCGCGTTCTCTGACATCCTCTCGATTACTCACTTCCCAGATTTCTCTCCAGTCCACTAAACCCAGCTCTCTCTCTCTAGACCCCTCTGCCAACAGCTTTGAATAATACAAAACACAATTCATTCCCTTTCAGTTCCCCAGCCCAGAAGCAACGCTATCTAAATCACCATTAGGTATTAATCTACCGTTATGTGGCTTTCCGATATGAAACCTCTTTAACCTGTTTGGGGTGCAAGCCCGACCTCGGACCGAAAATGACACCCCTGCAGGGCGCGAAATTCAAAATCTATTTTTTTAAAATATTTAACTTTTACACATTAACAAGTCCAATACAGCATTTGAAAGATAAACATCTTGTCAATCCAGCCAACATGTCCGATTTTTTAAATGTTTTACAGAGAAAACACCACATATATTTATGTTAGCTCACCACCAAATACAAAAGTGGACAGACACGTATGAATTATGATTATGAAGTATGAATTATGATTGAAGTAGCATGCACAACCAACCGAAATAAACTAAAACCAACCTAAAGAGCCCAGAAAAAACGACCTCAGATGACAGTCATATAACATGTTACACAATAAATCTATGTTTTGTTCATAAAAAGTGCATATTTTAGCTATAAATCAGTTTTACATTGATGCTACCCAAAAATGCTAATACATAGCTTGAGTCTGAATCCAGCCGGGAGTAGCCAGAGAAAATACATACACCAACGTCGGCTACTAATTACACCTCATAAAACATTTCAGAAAAACATATGGTGGATAACTAATGAAAGACAGATATCGTGTGAATAAAGCCAACATTTCCGATTTTTGAAGTGTTTTACAGCGAAAACACAATATATCGTTATATTAGCTAACATCATAAGCTAGCATAAGGCAGCATTGATTCTAGTCAAGCGCTAGCCTAGCACAGTTAGCAGAGTTAGCATTCAACAGTTCGACATATATATGAAAAAGCATCCCAAATTGGGTCTTATCTTTCTTGGTACTCCATCAGAATGTTGTAACGGGGTCCAATGTCCAGTAGAGTCTTTAGTTGGGTTCCAGAACGAATTATTTCCCTCTTTGGTTAGCTAGCACGATAGCATTGCTGCGCTAGAAAGCTTTTCTTCAAAAAATTCTTCCGTCGTTTCACATCTAAAGTCCAGAATAAATTGCAATAATATAATTAAAGTATATTGAAAAAACATACTTTAGGATGATTTTGTGACATGTATCAAATAATATCGTAGTCAGGCATCATATTCAACGTTATCTACCTTGTTCCAAAAGCCGAGACCAAATTATCCTTCGCGCCCGGATTTTTTTTTTAACTGCGCAGGTCTCACAAGAAGTTGTGTTATTCAGTCCAGGGACGAGATATTCGACTCCTTTCAATTCTCACTTCCGCATTACAGTCTGACGAACGCCTGTGACGTGTCTATATCGTCCCAAGTCAAATGGCCTTTTATAGAGAAGGTCTTAAAGAGACACATCGCATTTTGGAAAACTCAATTCGGCTGGGAAAATGGCTGTAAAAATATTTCTGTTCGACTTAGAGAAACAATTCAAACCTTTTTAGAAACTACAGACTGTTATCTATCCAACAGTAGTAAATATATGCATATTGGAAAATAAAAAGTTTCTTAGGAGGCCGTTTGAAAATGTGCACACATTTTCCAGTTTTTTCAATATTCAGCGTGCAGCCATAACAGGTTTTAAAGGTTACACCTTTTCTGAATTTTGTAAAGAAGAAAAGGGAACTAGGAAGGTTTTAGTAAATGCATCAATATTGATAATATAATGCAAGATAGTGATCCAACATGGATGTCTGTGTGTACTATAACTTTAACCAATAGAGGGATGATAGGTTATCCAAGACTGCAACCCCGTGGGGCGGCAGGTGGCCTAGTGGTTAGAGCGTTGGATTAGTAACCGAAATGTTGCAAGGTCAAATCCCTGAGTTGACAAGGTAAAAAATCTGTCGTTCTGCCCCTGAACAAGGCAGTTAACCCACTGTTTCTAGGCTGTCATTGAAAATAATAATTTGTCCTTAACTGACTTGCCTAGTTAACCTGTCTAGGATCAGCGTGGCGCTAGCGGCACTCCCCCCCCCCCCCCACTGAAAAACCAGTGCCGCGAAATTCAAAAAAAATATTTTTTTTAAATATTTAACTTTCACACATTAAAGTCCAATACAGCTAATGAAAGACACAGATCTTATGAATCCAGTCAACATTTCCGATTTTTAAAATGTTTTACAGGGAAGACACAATATGTAAAGATGTACATCTATTACCTAAAAACACATTAGCATATTCCACCATCTTTTATTTGTCCACCAACACCAGTAGCCATCACCAATTCGGCTAAACTAAGATATTTATAGCCCCTAACCAACAAAAAAACTCATTAGATGACAGTCTGATAACATATTTATGGTATGGGATAGGTTTTGTTAGAAAAAAGTGCATATTTCAGGTATATGGCATAGTTTACAATTGCACCCACCATCACAAATGAACTAGAATAATTACAATGAGCAACGTGTTTACCTAACTACTAATCATCAAACATTTCGTAAAAATACACAGCATACACGAATCGAAAGACACAGATCCTGTGAATACAGACAATATTTCAGATTTTCTAAGTGTCTTACAGCGAAAACACAATAAATCGTTATATTAGCTTAGCACATAGCAATTAGCAGCCCAGCATTGATTCTAGCCAAAGTGAGCGATAAAAGTCAACATCGCCAAAAGATATTAATTTTTTCACTAACCTTCTCAGAATTCTTCCGATGACACTCCTGTAACATCACATTACAACATGCATATACAGTTTGATCGAAAATGTTTATATTTAGCCACCAAAATCATGGTTAGACAATGTGAAATGTAACTCGGCTGGTCAGAATTTGTCCTTGCGCCACTTAGACAGTGATCTACTCTTATACATAAATACTCATAAACGTGACTAAAAAATATAGGGTGGACAGGGATTGATAGACAATTTAATTCTTAATACAATTGCGTTATTACATTTTTTAATTTATCCTTACTTTTCAATACAGTTTGCGCCAAGCGAAGCTACGTCAAAAAACATGGCGTCCTAAGCCACTAAAATGTTTCGACAGAAACACGATTTATCATAATAAAAATGTCCTACCTTGAGCTGTTCTTCCATCAGTATCTTGGGCAAAGGATCCTTTCTTGGGAGAAATCGTCTTTTGGTGGAAAGCTGTCCTCTTGCCATGTGGAAATGTCAACTACGTTCGGGATGAACTGAAAAGCGTGTCCAACTTTTCACATCGTTGCAAAAATAAATGTCCCAAAATCGCACTAAACGGATATAAATTGCTATAAAACGCTTTAAATTAACTACTTTGTGATGTTTGTAACTCCTATAACGAGTGAAAAGATGACCGGAGAAATATAACAGGCTAAACTAACGCTTGGAACAGGAGAGGGTCGGTGTCTTCCACGCGCGTTACGCAGCAAGAAAAGACTTGCTAGCTAAAGGTTTTTTTCATTTGTAGGGCCTGTGAACGAGCAATCGAGCCCGTTGGAATCGTCATCACGTAAAGGCATCCAGGGGAAGACGTAAGAAGTGTCCGTATAGTCATAGCAACGACAGAGCCCTTTTAAATGACTTCAGAAAAGTGGCCAACGTTTCTCAAATCTGACTCCATGTCAGGGAAATTGCTGTAGAATGGGCTCTGTTCCACTTAGAGACAAAATTTCAACTCCTATAGAAACTATAGACTGTTTTCTATCCAATAATAATAATAATATGCATATTGTACGATCAAGGATTTTGTGGGAAGCCGTTTAAAAAATTAGCCACATTAGCATAAATAGTCTAAACAGCGCCCCCATCCCCAACAGGTTTAAATAAAGGTGAAAAATAAATGTAGGTCATCACTTCTAACCAGAGCCCAAATTTCACATTATTCCCTATTTAGCGCACTACTGGTCAAAAGCAGTGTATTATATTGGGAATATTGTGCCATTCAACATACACTATTATCCATGGTCAGAATGAACTAACTCATCCTGCCCTATCTACCGTTATGTAGGGGACTGGTAGCATTTCTTGAAGTCATATCTCTGTGGGCATGCCGTTACCATTCATCAGTCAGACTTCATGTCCACTGGAGTGTAGAGGATTTAGAGGAGAACAGTGTGCCTATGTGTGGGAGCAGGGATAGGAGGATGGAGAGATGGAGGATGGAGTAGGGATAGACGGATGGAGAGATGGGGCAGGGATAGAGGGATGGAGAGATGGAGGATGGAGTAGGGATCGACGGATGGAGAGATGGGGCAGGGATAGAGGGATGGAGAGATGAAGGACGGAGCAGAGACAGATTGAGCAGGGATAGAGGGATGAAGAGATGGAGCAGGGATAGAGCGATGGAGATATGGAGAAGGATGGAGAAGTGGGTAGCAGGTAATCACGCTAGTACTGTGATGTTTGAAAGAGGGGTTGTTGGACGGTCACTGTGATGAGTGGGAGGAAGGAACGTCACTGTGATGGGTGAGAGATATACAGTGGGGAGAACAAGTATTTGATACAGTGCCTGTTTTGCAGGTTTTCCTACTTACAAAGCATGTAAAGGTCTGTAATTTTTATCATAGGTACACTTCAACTGTGAGAGACAGAATCTAAAACAAAAATCTAGAAAATCACATTGTATGATTTTTAAGTAGTTAATTAGCATTTTATTGCATGACATAAGTATTTGATCACCTACCAACCAGTAAGAATTCCGGCTCTCACAGACATGTTCGTTTTTCTCTAAGAAGCCCTCCTGTTCTCCACTCATTAGCTGTATTAACTGCACCTGTTTGAACTCGTTACCTGTATAAAAGACACCTGTCCACACACTCAATCAAACAGACTCCAACCTCTCCACAATGGCCAAGACCAGAGAGCTGTGTAAGGATTTCAGGGGTGCAATTGTAGACCTGCACAAGGCTGGGATGGGCTACAGGACAATAGGTAAGCACCTTGGTGAGAAGGCAACAACTGTTGGCGCAATTATTCGAAAATGGAAGAAGTTCAAGATGACGGTCAATCACCCTCGGTCTGGGGCTCTATGCTGTGCTTTGGTCCGCTTCTTACGACGATCGTGACATTCACTCTCTATTAAATCTATATTCCCTCTCTATTCTCTCTCTATTCCATTTCTATTCCAGCTCAATTCCATCTATATTCTCTCTCTATTTAATCTTTATTGCATCTCTGTTCCCTCTCTATTTCATCTCTATTCCATCTCTATTTCCTCGCTATTCCATCGCTAATCTCTCTCTACTCCATCTCTATTTTCCTCTCCATTCCATCTGTATTCCCTCTGTTTTCCCTATCTATTCCCTCTCTATTCGCTCACTATTCCACCAAAAATCACTCTATTTTCCATATCCATTCCTTTCTATTCCATCTCTAATCCATAATTTCCTCTCAATTCCATCATTGTTCCATCTCTATTCAGTATCAATTCCCTCTCCATTCCCTCTACTTCATCTATAGTCCCTCTCTATTCCCTCTCTATTCCATCTATATTCCATCTCTATTCTATCTCTATTCCCTCTCTATCCCATATCTATTCCCTCTCTATTCCATATCTATTCCAACTCCAATCCCACTCCATTCCATCTCTATTTCATCTCTATTCAATCTCTATTCCCTCTCTATTACATTTATATTCTATTTCTATTCCCCTTTACTGTTCCTTCTCTAATCCCTCTCTATTCCATTTCTATTCCTTCCTTCTCCATTCCATTTCTATTCCCTCTGTATTCAGTCTGTATTCCATCTCTATTCCCTCTCTATTCGGCTTTATCACATCTATATTCAATCTCTATTCCATCTCTGTTCCTTCTCTATTCCATCTCTATTCCATTTCTATTCTCTTATCAGGCTATTCAGAAAGACCAAAGTGAGTTACTTTATAGAGCAGTTCTCTCTCTGTGGGTCTAACCCCAAGAAGTTCTGGGAAAACGGTTAGACTTGGAGAATAAACCCTCCTCCTCACAGCTGCCCGTGTCCCTTAATGTTGATGATGTGCTTGTTACTGGAGTACATGGCTGAGCTCTTTAATCACCACTTCATTAAGTCAGTATTCCTATTTGACTCAGCCATGCCTCCTTGCCATCCAATATTTCCTGATCTGCCAGACCTTCTAACGAGATGAGCCCCGATGCACCTCATTCTTTTCCCCCTGCCCCGCTACAAAGTTTCTCCCTGCAGGCGGTCATTGAGTCCGAGGTGCTTAAGGAGGCCCTTAAACTTGACCCCCAAAAAACATTTGGGCAGATGGTTAAGACCCTTTTTTGAAATCTGACTCTCCTCTCTGGGGAGGTTCCTATTGCTTGGAAGGCAGCCACTGTGCAACCTTTATTTGAAATACATTTCTAATTCAAATAAACAAATCAATTACTATAAAAACGAATCTTTCATGAAATCATACATGCAATACACCAAATTAAAGCTAAGTTGCTAAAATTGCTCCTCTTTCATCCCAGCTGCCAAACTAACCCTGATTCAGTTGACCATCCTAACTATGCTAGATTACGGACAGGTACTTTAAAGATTGGCAGGTAAGGGTGCTCTCGAGCAGCTAGATGTTCTTTACCATTTGGCAATCAGATATGCCACCAATGCTCCTTATAAGAAACATCACTGCACTCTATACTCCTCTGTCAACTGGTCATCTCTGTATACCCGTTGCAAGACCCACTGGTTGATGCTTATTTACAAAACCCTCTTAGGCCTCACTCACCCCTATCTGAGATACCTACTGCAGCCTTCGTCCTCCACATACAAAACCTGTTCTGTCAGTCACATTCTGTTAACTTCTCTAAGGTAGGGGGCAGCATTCGGAATTTCGGATGAAATGCATGCCCAATTTAAACTGCCTGCATCTCGGGCCCAGAATATATGAGATGCATATAACTGGTAGATTTCGATAGAAAACACTCTAAAGTTTCCAAAACTGTTAAAATAGTGTCTGTGAGTATAACAGAACTGATTTGGCAGGCAAAAACCTGAGAAAAATTTGTTCAGGAAGTAGTTTTTTTTGTAGTTTTCTATTCAATGCCAATACAGTATCCATTGACTTAGGACTCAAACTGCAGTTTCTATGCCTTCCACTAGATGCCAACAGTTTTCAGAAATTGTTTCAGGCTTGTATTCTGAAAAATGAAGAAGTAAGAGCAGTCCGAATGAGTGGACCCTGCCGTGTCACAGAGCTTTATCCTGCGCAAGACCGAGAGAGTGCGTTTCTTGTTTACCTTTTAATTGAAGACGTTATCGTCCGGTTGAAATATTATCGATTATTTAGGCTAAAAACAACCTGAGGTTTGAATATAAACATCGTTTGACATGTTTCTATGATCTTTACGGATACAATTTAGATTTTTTTGTGTTCCTGTTTTGACTGCGTTTGAGCCTGTGGATTACTGAAGAAAACGCGTGAACAAAACTGAGGTTTTTGGGTATAAAGAGACTTTATCAAACAAAAAAGACATTTATTGAGTAAATGAATGTCTGCTGAGTTGAACCATATGAAGATCATCAAAGGTAAGGGATTCATTTTATCTCTATTTCTAAATTGTGTAACTGTTCTACCTGGCTGGCTACTGTTTGTAATGATTTGTCTAGTGGGCTATGTTCTCAAATAATCATAAGGTATGCTTTCGCCGTAAAGCATTTTTTTAAATCTGACACCGTGGCTGGATTCAAAAGAAGTTAATCTTTAAACCTATGTAAAATATGTTTAGTTTTCAGAATTTTTATAATGAGTATTTCTGTATTTGAATTTGGCACCCAGCAGTTTCACTGGCTGTTGAATAGGCGGGACGCTAACGTCTCACGTGCCCAAGAGAGGTTAAAGGTCCCCAAAACACACACATCTCTAGGTCGCTCCTCTTTTCAGTTCGCTGCAGCTAGCTTCTGGAACATGCTGCAACAAACACTCAAACTGGACAGTTTTATCTCAATCTCTTCATTCAAAGATTCAAAGATTCAATCAAGCAGTTGTGGCTGCTTCGCCTGATGTATTGTTGTCTCTACCATCTTGCCCTTTGTTCTGTTGTCTTTGCCCAATAATGTTTGTACCATATTTCGTGCTGCTACCATGTTGTGTTGCTACCATGTTGTTGTCATGTTGTGTTGCTACCATGCTGTGTTGTAATGTGTTGCTGCCTTGCTATATTCTTGTCTTAGGTCTCTCTTGATGTAGTGTTGTGGTGTCTCTCTTGTCGTGCTGTTTGTTTTGTCCTATATTTTTATTTGACTTTCTATTAATAATCCCAGCCCCCGTCCTTGTTCCCTCTCTATTCCCTCTCTATTTAATCTCTATTCCCTCTCTATTCCCTCTCTATTTAATCTCTATTCCATCTCTATTCCCTCTCTATTCAATCTCTATTTAATCTCTATTCCATATCTATTCCCTCTCTATTTAATCTCTATTCCATCTCTATTCCCTCTCTATTTAATCTCTATTCCCTCTCTATTTAATCTCTATTCCATCTCTATTCCCTCTCTATTTAATCTCTATTCCATCCCTATTCCCTCTCTATTTAATCTCTATTCCATCTCTATTCCCTCTCTATTCCATCTCTAATCCCTCTCTACTCCCTCTCTATTTAATCTGTATTCCCTCTCTATTTAATCCCAATTTAATCTCTATTCCATCTCTATTTAATCTCTATTCCCTCTCTATTTAATCTATATTTAATCTCTTTTCCCTCTCTATTTAATCTCTATTTAATCTCTATTCCCTCTCTATTTAATCTCTATTCCATCTCTATTCACTCTCTATTTAATCTCTATTCCATCCCTATTCCCTTTCTATTTAATCTCTATTCCCTCTCTATTTAATCACTTTTCCCTCTCTATTTAATCTCTATTTAATCTCTATTCCCTCTCTATTTAATCTCTATTCCATCTCTATTCCCTCTCTATTTAATCTCTATTCCATCTCTATTCCCTCTCTATTTAATCTCTATTCTATCTCTATTCCCTCTCTATTTAATCTCGATTCCATCTCTATTCCCTCTCTATTTAATCTCTATTCCATCTCTATTCCCTCTCTATTTAATCTCTATTCCATCTCTATTTAATCTATATTCCATCTCTATTCCCTCTCTATTTAATCTCTATTCCATCTCTATTCCCTCTCTATTTAATCTCTATTCCATCTCTATTCCCTCTCTATTTAATCTCTATTCCCTCTCTATTCCATCTCTATTCCCTCGTTATTCCATTTCTCTGCATGGCTTAATCATTGCTGCTTATATGCCAGTTCTACTGATAAAAGTAATGCACTCTTTGTAATTGTGCTGTGGACATGGCTAGGTCACACAATATAATTTACATGGTTTTCCCTGAGTGTGTGTGTGCGTGTGTGTGTATACATGTGTTTGTGTGTGTGCGTGTGATTATGTTTAATCTCAAAAAGTTTTGTTGTGTGGGGAATGGTGGCCCACTTACATAGTTCTTCTATTTTCTAGAACAGAGAAAGGTTGAAGCGAGGGATATTCATTCTACACGTCGCAAATGCAAATGCCACAGGACATTACCAGAATCCCCATTTTTTTCATGCACATGCCTTAGATCCTTCCTTGTGTGTGTGTGTGTGTGTGTGTGTGTATCTGTGCGCTCTTTTGATGAAGGAATACAAGAACCTTGGGTAGAGGGGCTTAGGTTGATTATCAGGGATTTTTAAGGAGATGGGTCAGTACACTCCTCACGCACTCATGCACACACACACACGCACGCACACACGCACGCACAGGCACACGCACACACACACACACACTAGCGTGCAATGTTACATTACGGCGGCTGACAAAGTGGATGTGAGTAATTGATGGTTTGTAGTTAAGCACCGCTAGGCCCACTGTGAAGTACTGTGGTTGTTAACCGAGTGTGGTAAGAAATTACTAAGTATCTGTAACACTACCCTGTCAAGAGATGGAGAGACCAGAGAGAGGCAGAGAGGGAGAGAGGGGGGAGAGGGAGGGAAGGAGAGGGAGCGAGAAGGGGGAGAGGGAGGGAAGGAGAGGGAGAGAGAAGGGGGAGAGGGAGGGAAGGAGAGGGAGCGAGAAGGGGGAGAGGGAGGGAAGGAGAGGAAGAGAGAAGGGGGAGAGGGGGGAAGGAGAGGGAGAGAGAAGGGGGAGAGGGAGGGAAGGAGAGGGAGAGATAAGGGGGAGAGTGAGGGAAGGAGGTGGAGATGGAGGGAAGGAGAGGGAGAGAGAAGGGGGAGATGGAGGGAAGGAGAGGGAGCGAGAAGGAGGAGAGGGAGGAAAGGAGAGGGAGAGAGAAGAGGGAGATGGAGGGAAAGAGAGAGAGAGAGAGAGAGGGAGATGGAGGGAAGGAGAGAGAGAGAGGAGATGGAGGGAAGGAGAGGGAGAGAGAAAAGGGGGAAACAGAGGGAGGGAGGTAGGGAGGGTGGAGGCAAAATAACATTATGATTTCTAAGGGTCTAGGAGATCCAAGATGACAATGTGAAAACACCTTGAATGCCAGAAACGACTATCTGTGGGTTTAATTGGATAATCTAAGGCTGCAAAAATACAGTATATGATGTGAATTTGATGGACTACGCCAGGTTGAAACAGCTTTTGAATATCTACACATATTCACAATGATGTGTCCTTGACGGGGCTTTGATAGCTTGTCTCAATCATTAATGTATTAATTGGTTGATTAGTTTGTGTTGATTTATGTAAACTAATCACATTTTCTGATATGAGTTGTCTTAATGGTATACAGTATGTGAAGGAAATGACAGATAACATAGATATTCAATGGACAGCATACCTATTTAAATTAACTCACTATATCCCATCGGGCACAATCGTGAATTTTTTTTTTTTTGTATTTTACAGGCTCTAGAGAAGTTAAAGTTGTACTTATCAACAACTGTCATATATTATTCATTAACAAGGTGTCTAGTATGATTTAAAGAAGTTCCATCTAATACAAGAGAAATGGTCATAAAACCACAAGCATAAATCTACAACTTTTACAGATGAATTTGGCACCAGATGACTGAATGCAACAGCTACAAATCAAATACCTTGTTGAACATTTAAAATATTTCACTTGTTAATATCATGTTTGAACGGTCTAGTTTACATACAGTATAAGCCTTCATTTTAAATACTTTGAATCCATTATGCTCATGATATAGGAAAATATCTCAGCGGTCACATTTTCGACCCATGGGAAAATACAGTGGCTCTAATTTGTTATATGTGTTTAATCTTAGCTGGTTATAATCTTTCTCTGGAGATTGAAATTGAGTTGGGTTATGGATAAACTTGATCAAGATGATCTTACAGATTATTTCATCATTATCATTTAGCCTTTACATATGTTGCACAATGGTAAACCTGGTTTATGTGGAGTTTTACTGAACAGTCCCAAGGGTAGACCTGCTTTATCAAAATATTTAAACATAGCCACGCATAGTGAAATGATCAATACCCTTTGACTTATTCCACTTTTTGTTGTGTTGCAGCCTGAATGGATTACATATATGGGTCTCTCTCATTCATCTACACACAATACCCCATAATGACAAAAGTAAAAACATGTTTTTAGTCGTTTTTGCAAATTTATTGAAAATGAAATACAGAAATAAATAATTTACATAAGTATTCACACCCCCGAGTCAATACTTTCTAAAGCACCTTTGTCAGTGATTGCAGCTGTGAGTCTTTCTGAGTAAGTCTCCAAGAGCTTTCCACACGTGGATTATGCAACATATTGCCTATTATTATTTATTCTGAGGGATATTTTTCTCCGCTCTGCTGAGCAGTATTTTTCTCTGCTCATACAGGAGTAATGAAGGCCTAGTTCACACATTTTGTGAGAAGAAATGTATATGTATTTAAAAATAAAAATTTGATTTATCTGGAAGTGCTGAAGCACCCTCAGCACCCCTTCTTCCTGAGGCTATGGTGCCATGTCAGTGTTCTTAGCACCATGTCAGTGTTCTTAGCAGAATGTCAGTGTACCTAGCACCATGTCAGTGTTCTTAGCACCATGTCAGTGTACCTAGCACCATGTCTGTCACGTTCCTGACCTGTTTTCCTTTGTTTTGTATTCATTTTAGTTGGTCAGGGCGTGAGTTGGGTGGGTTTGTCTATGTTTGTATTTCTATGTGGGGTTTTGTGTTCGGCCTGGTATGATTCTCAATTAGAGACAGGTGTGTATTGTTTGTCTCTAATTGAGAGTCATACAAAGGCAGCCAGGGTTTCACTGGTGTTTTGTGGGTGTTTGTTCCTGTGTCCTCACAGGACAGTTGAAGGTTAGTCTCATTTTGTTGTTTTGTAGTTTTGTAGTGTCTTGTTTGCTGTTTTTATTAAAAGATGGCTTATTTCCCTCAATCCGCATCTTGGTCCTATCCATGCTCCTCCTCGTTTGAGGAGAACAACATTGACTGCCTTTACAGAAACACCCACCACAACAGGACCAAGCGGATTGAGGAGAGAGAAAAAGAACTAAGGCACTGGACACAGGAGGAATGGTCTTGGGAGATCATGGACGGAAAAGGACCCTGGGGAAGGGTTGGAGAGAATCGCCGCTCTCGGGAGGTGAAGAAGGCAGCCACAGCCCAGGAGCGGTGGATTGAGGAGGCAGCACGTATGAGAGGCTGGAAGCCCGAGAGCCTCACCCAAGAATTTCTTGGGGGGGGGGGGCTAAAGGGGAGTGTGGCGAAGCCGGGTTGGATACCTGAGCCAACTCCCCGGGCTAGCCGTGGAGTAAGAGGGCGTCGTACTGGTCAGACACCGTGTTATGCGGTGAAGCGCACGGTGTCCCCAGTACGCGTGCTTAGCCCAGTGCGGGCTATTCCACCTTGCCGCACTGGGAGGGCTAGGTTGGGCATCGAGCCGGATGCCATGAAGCCGGCCCAACGTATCTGGCCTCCAGTACGTCTCCTCGGGCCGGCGTACATGGCACCAGCCTTACAGGTGGTGTCCCCGGTTCGCCTGCATAGCCCAGTGCGGGCTATTCCACCTCGCCGCACTGGCAGGGCTACGGGGTCCATTCAACCTGGTAAGGTTGGGGAGGCTCGGTGCTCAAGAGCACGTGTCCTCCTTCACGGTCCGGTATATCCGGCGCCACCTTCCCACCCCAGCTCAGTACCACCAGTGCCTACACCACGCACCAGGCTTCCAGTCCATCTCCAGAGCCCTGTTCCTCCTTCACGTACTCTCCCTATGGTGCGTGTCTCCAGCCCAGTGCCTCCAGTTCCGGCACCACGCACCAAGCCTCCTGTGCGTCTCCAGAGCCCTGGACGCACTGTTCCTTCTCCCCGCACTCGCCCTGAGGTGCGTGCCCTCAGCCCGGTACCTCCAGTTCCGGTACCACGCACCAGGCCTAGAGTGCGCCACGAGAGTCCAGTGTGCCCTGTTCCTGTTCCCCGCACTCGCCCTGAGGTGCGTGCCCTCAGCCCGGTACCTCCAGTTCCGGTACCACGCACCAGGCCTATAGTGCGTCTCAGCCGGCCAGAGTCTGCCGTCTGCCCAGCGGTGCCTGAACGGCCCGTCTGCCCAGCTCCGTCTGAGCCATCTGTCTGCCCAGCTCCGTCTGAGCCACCTGTCTGCCCAGCTCCGTCTGAGCCACCTGTCTGCCCAGCTCCGTCTGAGCCATCTGTCTGCCCAGCGCCGTCTGAGCCATCTGTCTGCCCAGCGCCGTCTGAGCCATCTGTCTGCCCAGCGCCGTCTGAGCCATCTGTCTGCCCAGCGCCGTCTGAGCCATCTGTCTGCCCAGCGCCGTCTGAGCCATCTGTCTGCCCAGCGCCGTCTGAGCCATCTGTCTGCCCAGCGCCGTCTGAGCCATCTGTCTGCCCAGCGCCGTCTGAGCCATCTGTCTGCAAAGCGCCGTCTGAGCCGTCTGTCTGCCCAGCGCCGTCTGAGCCATCTGTCTGCCCAGCGCCGTCTGAGCCGTCTGTCTGCCCAGCGCCATCTGAGTCGTCCGTCTGCCACGAGCCATTAGAGCCGCCCGTCTGACCCGAGCCAGTAGAGCCGCCCGTCAGTCAGGAGCCGCTAGAGCCGCCCGTCAGTCAGGAGCCGCTAGAGCCGTCCGTCAGTCAGGAGCCGCCAGAGACGCCCGCCAGTCAGGAGCCGCCAGAGACGCCCGCCAGTCAGGAGCCGCCAGAGACGCCCGCCAGTCAGGAGCCGCCAGAGACGCCCGCCAGTCAGGAGCCGCCAGAGACGCCCGCCAGTCAGGAGCCGCCAGAGACGCCCGCCAGTCAGGAGCCGCCAGAGACGCCCGCCAGTCAGGAGCCGCCAGAGACGCCCGCCAGTCAGGAGCCGCCAGAGACGCCCGCCAGTCAGGAGCCGCCAGAGACGTCCGACAGTCAGGAGCTGCCCTACAGTCCGGAGCTGCCCTACAGTCCGGAGCTGCCGTACAGTCCGGAGCTGCCCTACAGTCCGGAGCTGCCACTCAGCCAGGACCTGCCGCCCCTTATCCCGGTGCTGGTCCTTATCCCGGTGCTGCCCCTTGTCCCGGTGCTGCCCCTTGTCCCGGTGCTGCCCCTT
Source organism: Salvelinus fontinalis (assembly GCF_029448725.1). Lineage (NCBI taxonomy): Eukaryota > Metazoa > Chordata > Actinopteri > Salmoniformes > Salmonidae > Salvelinus > Salvelinus fontinalis. The sequence goes on from NC_074696.1 coordinate 15,320,332, forward strand.
GTCCCGGTGCTGCCCCTTGTCCCGGTGCTGCCCCTTATCCCGGTGCTGCCCCTTCATTTAGGTGGGGTTAGTGGGAGGGTGGTCATTGGGAGGGGGATAAAGAAGCGGGGATTGATTATGGTGGGGTGGGGACCTCGTCCACCGCCAGAGCCGCCACCGTGGACAGACGCCCACCCAGACCCTCCCCTAGACTTTGTGCTGGTGCGCCCGGAGTTCGCACCTTAAGGGGGGGGGTTCTGTCACGTTCCTGACCTGTTTTCCTTTGTTTTGTATTCATTTTAGTTGGTCAGGGCGTGAGTTGGGTGGGTTTGTCTATGTTTGTATTTCTATGTGGGGTTTTGTGTTCGGCCTGGTATGATTCTCAATTAGAGACAGGTGTGTATTGTTTGTCTCTAATTGAGAGTCATACAAAGGCAGCCAGGGTTTCACTGGTGTTTTGTGGGTGTTTGTTCCTGTGTCCTCACAGGACAGTTGAAGGTTAGTCTCATTTTGTTGTTTTGTAGTGTCTTGTTTGCTGTTTTTATTAAAAGATGGCTTATTTCCCTCAATCTGCATCTTGGTCCTATCCATGCTCCTCCTCGTTTGAGGAGGAGAACAACATTGACTGCCTTTACAATGTCAGTGTTAGCACCATGTCAGTGTTCCTAGCACCATGTCAGTGTTCCTAGCACCATGTCAGTGTTCTTAGCACCATGTCAGTGTTCTTAGCACCATGTCAGTGTACCTAGCACCATGTCAGTGTACATAACACCATGTCAGTGTTCTTAGCACCATGTCAGTGTACCTAGCACCATGTCAGTGTTCTTAGCACCATGTCAGTGTTCTTAGCACCATGTCAGTGTTCTTAGCACCATGTCAGTGTACCTAGCACCATGTCAGTGTTCTTAGCACCATGTCAGTGTACATAACACCATGTCAGTGTTCTTAGCACCATGTCAGTGTACCTAGCACCATGTCAGTGTTCTTAGCACCATGAAAGTGTTCTTAGCACCATGTCAGTGTTCTTAGAACCATGTCAGTGTGCCTATCACCATGTCAGTGTACCTAGCACCATGTCAGTGTACCTAGCACCATGTCAGTGTTCTTAGCACCATGTCAGTGTTCTTAGCACCATGTCAGTGTTCTTAGCACCATGTCAGTGTTCATTGCACCATGTCAGTGTTCATTGCACCATGTCAGTGTTCTAAGCACCATGTCAGTGTTCTTAGCACCATGTCAGTGTTCTTAGCACCATGGCAGGGTTCTTAGCACATTGTCAGTGTTCTTAGCACCATGTCAGTGTTCTTAGCACCATGTCAGTGTTCTTAGCACCATGTCAGTGTTCTTAGAACCATGTCAGTGTACCTATCACCATGGCAGTGTACCTAGCACCATGGCAGTGTACCTAGCACCATGGCAGTGTACCTAGCACCATGTCAGTGTTCTTAGCACCATGTCAGTGTTCTTAGCACCATGTCAGTGTTCTTAGCACCATGTCAGTGTTCTTAGCACCATGTCAGTGTTCTTAGCACCATGTCAGTGTTCTTAGCACCATGTCAGTGTTCTTAGCACCATGTCAGTGTTCTTAGCACCATGTCAGTGTTCTTAGCACCATGTCAGTGTTCTGAGCACCATGTCAGTGTTCTGAGCACCATGTCAGTGTTCTGAGCACCATGTCAGTGTTCTGAGCACCATGTCAGTGTTCTTAGCACCATGTCAGTGTTCATTGCACCATGTCAGTGTGCCTAGCACCATGTCAGTGTTCATTGCACCACGTCAGTGTTCTTAGCACCACGTCAGTGTTCTTAGCACCACGTCAGTGTACATAGCACCATGTCAGTGTTCTTAGCACCATGGCAGTGTTCCTAGCACCATGGCAGTGTTCCTAGCACCATGTCAGTGTTCATTGCACCATGACAGTGTTCTTAGCACCATGTCAGTGTTCTTAGCACCATGTCAGTGTTCATTGCACCATGTCAGTGTTCATTGCACCATGTCAGTGTTCATTGCACCATGTCAGTGTTCATTGCACCATGTCAGTGTTCATTGCACCATGTCAGTGTTCTTAGCACCATGTCAGTGTTCTTAGCACCATGTCAGTGTACCTAGCACCATGTCAGTGTACCTAGCACAATGACAGTGTACCTAGCACCATGTCAGTGTACCTAGCACCATGACAGTGTACCTAGCACCATGTCAGTGTACCTAGCACCATGTCAGTGTACCTAGCACCATGTCAGTGTACCTAGCACAATGACAGTGTACCTAGCACCATGTCAGTTTTCTTAGCACCATGTCAGTGTTCTTAGCACCATGTCAGTGTTCCTAGCACCATGTCAGTGTACCTAGCACCATGTCAGTGTACCTAGCACCATGTCAGTGTTCTTAGCACCATGTCAGTGTTCCTAGCACCATGTCAGTGTTCTTAGCACCATGTCAGTGTTCCTAGCACCATGTCAGTGTTCTTAGCACTATGTCAGTGTACCTAGGACCAGCTCAGTGTTCTTAGCACCATGTCAGTGTTCCTAGCACCATGTCAGTGTTCTTAGCACCATGTCAGTGTTCCTAGCACCATGTCAGTGTTCTTAGCACCATGTCAGTGTACCTAGCACCATGTCAGTGTTCTTAGCACCACGTAAGTGTACCTAGCACCATGTCAGTGTTCTTAGCACCATGTCAGTGTTCTTAGCACCATGTCAGTGTTCTTAGCACCATGTCAGTGTTCTTAGCACCATGTCAGTGTTCTTAGCACCATGTCAGTGTTCTTAGCACCATGTCAGTGTTGTTAGCACCATGTCAGTGTTGTTAGCACCATGTCAGTGTACCTAGCACCATGTCAGTGTTCTTAGCACCATGTCAGTGTTCTTAGCACCATGTCAGTGTTCTTAGCACCATGTCAGTGTTCTTAGCAGAATGTCAGTGTACCTAGCACCATGTCAGTGTTCTTAGCACCATGTCAGTGTACCTAGCACCATGTCAGTGTTAGCACCATGTCAGTGTTCCTAGCACCATGTCAGTGTTCTTAGCACCATGTCAGTGTACCTAGCACCATGTCAGTGTACCTAGCACCATGTCAGTGTTCTTAGCACCATGTCAGTGTACATAACACCATGTCAGTGTTCTTAGCACCATGGCAGTGTACCTAGCACCATGTCAGTGTTCTTAGCACCATGAAAGTGTTCTTAGCACCATGTCAGTGTTCATTGCACCATGTCAGTGTTCTTAGAACCATGTCAGTGTGCCTATCACCATGGCAGTGTTCTTAGCACCATGTCAGTGTTCTTAGCACCATGTCAGTGTTCTTAGAACCATGTCAGTGTTCTTAGCACCATGTCAGTGTTCTTAGAACCATGTCAGTGTACCTATCACCATGGCAGTGTACCTAGCACCATGGCAGTGTACCTAGCACCATGGCAGTGTACCTAGCACCATGTCAGTGTTCTTAGCACCATGTCAGTGTTCTTAGCACCATGTCAGTGTTCTTAGCACCATGTCAGTGTTCTTAGCACCATGTCAGTGTTCTTAGCACCATGTCAGTGTTCTTAGCACCATGTCAGTGTTCTTAGCACCATGTCAGTGTTCTTAGCACCATGTCAGTGTTCTTAGCACCATGTCAGTGTTCTTAGCACCATGTCAGTGTTCTTAGCACCATGTCAGTGTTCTGAGCACCATGTCAGTGTTCTGAGCACCATGTCAGTGTTCTGAGCACCATGTCAGTGTTCTGAGCACCATGTCAGTGTTCTGAGCACCATGTCAGTGTTCTTAGCACCATGTCAGTGTTCATTGCACCATGTCAGTGTGCCTAGCACCATGTCAGTGTACATTGCACCACGTCAGTGTTCTTAGCACCACGTCAGTGTTCTTAGCACCACGTCAGTGTACATAGCACCATGTCAGTGTTCTTAGCACCATGGCAGTGTTCCTAGCACCATGGCAGTGTTCCTAGCACCATGTCAGTGTTCATTGCACCATGACAGTGTTCTTAGCACCATGTCAGTGTTCTTAGCACCATGTCAGTGTTCATTGCACCATGTCAGTGTTCATTGCACCATGTCAGTGTTCTTAGCACCATGTCAGTGTTCATTGCACCATGTCAGTGTTCATTGCACCATGTCAGTGTTCTTAGCACCATGTCAGTGTTCTTAGCACCATGTCAGTGTACCTAGCACCATGTCAGTGTACCTAGCACAATGACAGTGTACCTAGCACCATGTCAGTGTACCTAGCACCATGACAGTGTACCTAGCACCATGTCAGTGTACCTAGCACCATGTCAGTGTTCTTAGCACTATGTCAGTGTACCTAGGACCAGCTCAGTGTTCTTAGCACCATGTCAGTGTTCCTAGCACCATGTCAGTGTTCCTAGCACCATGTCAGTGATCTTAGCACCATGTCAGTGTTCCTAGCACCATGTCAGTGTTCTTAGCACCATGTCAGTGTACCTAGCACCATGTCAGTGTTCTTAGCACCACGTAAGTGTACCTAGCACCATGTCAGTGTTCTTAGCACCATGTCAGTGTTCTTAGCACCATGTCAGTGTTCTTAGCACCATGTCAGTGTTCTTAGCACCATGTCAGTGTTCTTAGCACCATGTCAGTGTTCTTAGCACCATGTCAGTGTTGTTAGCACCATGTCAGTGTTGTTAGCACCATGTCAGTGTACCTAGCACCATGTCAGTGTTCTTAGCACCATGTCAGTGTTCTTAGCACCATGTCAGTGTTCTTAGCACCATGTCAGTGTTCTTAGCACCATGTCAGTGTTCTTAGCAGAATGTCAGTGTACCTAGCACCATGTCAGTGTTCTTAGCACCATGTCAGTGTACCTAGCACCATGTCAGTGTTAGCACCATGTCAGTGTTCCTAGCACCATGTCAGTGTTCTTAGCACCATGTCAGTGTACCTAGCACCATGTCAGTGTACCTAGCACCATGTCAGTGTTCTTAGCACCATGTCAGTGTACATAACACCATGTCAGTGTTCTTAGCACCATGGCAGTGTACCTAGCACCATGTCAGTGTTCTTAGCACCATGAAAGTGTTCTTAGCACCATGTCAGTGTTCATTGCACCATGTCAGTGTTCTTAGAACCATGTCAGTGTGCCTATCACCATGGCAGTGTTCTTAGCACCATGTCAGTGTTCTTAGCACCATGTCAGTGTTCTTAGAACCATGTCAGTGTTCTGAGCACCATGTCAGTGTTCTGAGCACCATGTCAGTGTTCTGAGCACCATGAAAGTGTTCTTAGCACCATGTCAGTGTTCATTGCACCATGTCAGTGTTCTTAGAACCATGTCAGTGTGCCTAGCACCATGTCAGTGTTCATTGCACCATGTCAGTGTTCTTAGCACCATGTCAGTGTTCTTAGCACCATGTCAGTGTTCTTAGCACCATGTCAGTGTTCTTAGCACCATGTCAGTGTTCCTAGCACCATGTTAGTGTTCTTAGCACCATGTCAGTGTACATAGCACTATGTCAGTGTACCTAGCACCATGACAGTGTATCTAGCACCATGTCAGTGTACCTAGCACCATGTCAGTGTTCTTAGCACCATGTCAGTGTACCTAGCACCATGTCAGTGTACCTAGCACCATGTCAGTGTTCTTAGCACCATGTCAGTGTACCTAGCACCATGTCAGTGTTCTTAGCACCATGTCAGTGTTCCTAGCACCATGTCAGTGTTCTTAGCACTATGTCAGTGTACCTAGCACCAGCTCAGTGTTCTTAGCACCAGCTCAGTGTTCTTAGCACCAGCTCAGTGTTCTTAGCACCAGCTCAGTGTTCCTAGCACCATGTCAGTGTTCTTAGCACCATGTCAGTGTTCTTAGCACCATGTCAGTGTTCCTAGCACCATGTCAGTGTTCTTAGCACCATGTCAGTGTACCTAGCACCATGTCAGTGTTCTTAGCACCATGTCAGTGTACCTAGCACCAGCTCAGTGTTCTTAGCACCATGTCAGTGTTCCTAGCACCATGTCAGTGTTCTTAGCACCATGTCAGTATACCTAGCACCATGTCAGTATACCTAGCACCATTTCAGTGTACGTAGCACCGTGTCAGTGTACCTAGCACCGTGTCAGTGTTCTTAGAACCATGTCAGTGTTCTGAGCACCATGTCAGTGTTCTTAGCACGATGTCAGTGTTCTTAGCACCATGTCAGTGTTCTTAGAACCATGTCAGTGTTCTGAGCACCATGTCAGTGTTCTTAGCACGATGTCAGTGTTCTTAGCACCATGTCAGTGAACCTAGCAACATGTAAGTGTTCTTAGCACCATGTCAGTGTTCTTAGCACCATGTCAGTGTTCTTAGCACCATAGCAGTGTACCTAGCACCATATCAGTGTTCTTAGTACCATGTCAGTGTTCTTAGTACCATGTCAGTGTTCTTAGCACCATGTCAGTGTTCCTAGCACCATGTTAGTGTTCTTAGCACCATGTCAGTGTACATAGCACCATGTCAGTGTACATAGCACCATGTCAGTGTACCTAGCACCATGTCAGTGTACCTAGCACCATGTCAGTGTACCTAGCACCATGTCAGTGTTCTTAGCACCATGTCAGTGTTCTTAGCACCATGTCAGTGTTCTTAGAACCATGTCAGTGTTCTGAGCACCATGTCAGTGAACCTAGCAACATGTAAGTGTTCTTAGCACCATGTCAGTGTTCTTAGCACCATAGCAGTGTACCTAGCACCATGTCAGTGTTCTTAGTACCATGTCAGTGTTCTTAGTACCATGTCAGTGTTCTTAGTACCATGTCAGTGTTCTTAGCACCATGTCAGTGTTCCTAGCACCATGTTAGTGTTCTTAGCACCATGTCAGTGTACATAGCACCATGTCAGTGTTCATTGCACCATGTCAGTGTACCTAGCACCATGTCAGTGTTCTTAGCACCATGTCAGTGTAACTAGCACCATATCAGTGTTCTTAGCACAATGTCAGGGTTTTGAGCACCATGACAGTGTTGTTAGCACCATATCAGTGAACCTAGCACCATATCAGTGTTCTTAGCACCATGTCAGTGTTCTTAGCACCATGTCAGTGTTCTTAGCACCATGTCAGTGTTCTTAGCACCATGTCAGTGTTCTTCGCACCATGGCAGTGTTCCTAGCACCATGTAGGTTTTCTTAGCACCATGTCAGTGTTCTTAGCACCATGTCAGTGTTCTTAGCACCATGTCAGTGTTCTTAGCACCATGTCAGTGTTCTTAGCACCATGTCAGTGTTCTTAGCACCATGTCAGTGTTCTTAGCACCATGTCAGTGTTCTTAGCACCATGTCAGTGTTCTTAGCACCATGTCAGTGTAGCTAGCACCATGTCAGTGTACCTAGCACCATGTCAGTGTTCTTAGCACCATGTCAGTGTTCTTAGCACCATGTCAGTGTTCTTAGCACCATGTCAGTGTTCTTAGCACCATGTCAGTGTTCTTAGCACCATGTCAGTGTTCTTAGCACCATGTCAGTGTTCCTAGCACCATGTCAGTGTTCCTAGCACCATGTAGGTGTTCCTAGCACCATGTAGGTGTTCTTAGCACCATGTCGGTGTTCTTAGCACCATGTCAGTGTTCTTAGCACCATGTCAGTGTTCTTAGCACCATGTCAGTGTTCTTAGCACCATGTCAGTGTTCTTAGCACCATGTCAGTGTTCTTAGCACCATGTCAGTGTTCTTAGCACCATGTCAGTGTTCTTAGCACCATGTCAGTGTTCTTAGCACCATGTCAGTGTACCTAGCACCATGTCAGTGTTCTTAGCACAATGTCAGTGTTCTTAGCACAATGTCAGTGTTCTTAGCACCATGTCAGTGTTCTTAGCACCATGTCAGTGTTCTTAGCACCATGTCAGTGTTCTTAGCACCATGTCAGTGTTCTTAGCACCATGTCAGTGTTCTTAGCACCATGTCAGTGTTCTTAGCACCATGTCAGTGTACCTATCACCATGTCAGTATTCTTAGCACCATGTCAGTATTCTTAGCACCATGTCAGTGTTCTTAGCACCATGTCAGTGTTCTTAGCACCACGTCAGTGTACCTAGCACCATGTCAGTGTTCTTAGCACCATGGCAGTGTTCTTAGCACCATGGCAGTGTTCTTAGCACCATGGCAGTGTTCTTAGCACCATGGCAGTGTTCTTAGCACCATGGCAGTGTTCTTAGCACCATGTCAGTGTACCTATCACCATGGCAGTGTACCTAGCACCATGTCAGTGTTCTTAGCACCATGTCAGTGTTCTTAGCACCATGTCAGTGTTCTTAGCACCATGCCAGTGTTCTTAGCAGAATGTCAGTGTACCTAGCACCATGTCAGTGTTCTTAGCACCATGTCAGTGTACCTAGCACCATCTCAGTGTACCTAGCACCATGTCAGTGTTAGCACCATGTCAGTGTTAGCACCATGTCAGTGTTAGCACCATGTCAGTGTTAGCACCATGTCAGTGTTAGCACCATGTCAGTGTTCTTAGCACCATGTCAGTGTACCTAGCACCATGTCAGTGTACCTAGCACCATGTCAGTGTACCTAGCACCATGTCAGTGTTCTTAGCACCATGTCAGTGTACATAACACCATGGCAGTATTCTTAGCACCATGTCAGTGTTCTTAGCACCATGGGAGTGTTCTTAGCACCATGTCAGTGTTCATTGCACCATGTCAGTGTACCTAGCACCATGTCAGTGTTCTAAGCACCATGTCAGTGTTCTAAGCACCATGTCAGTGTTCTTAGCACCATGTCAGTGTACCTAGCACAATGTCAGGGTTTTGAGCACCATGACAGTGTTCTTAGCACCATGACAGTGTTCTTAGCACCATGACAGTGTTCTTAGCACCATATCAGTGAACCTAGCACCATGTCAGTGTTCTTAGCACCATGTCAGTGTTCTTAGAACCATGTCAGTGTTCTGAGCACCATGTCAGTGTTCTTAGCACCATGTCAGTGTTCTTAGCACCATGTCAGTGTTCTTAGCACCATGTCAGTGTTCTTAGCACCATGTCAGTGTTCTTAGCACCATGTCAGTGTTCTTAGCACCATGTCAGTGTTCTTAGCACCATGTCAGTGTTCTTAGCACCATGTCAGTGTTCTTAGCACCATGTCAGTGTTCTTAGCACCATGTCAGTGTTCTTAGCACCACAGCAGTGCACCTAGCACCATGTCAGTCTTCTTAGCACCATGTCAGTGTTCTTAGCACCATGTCAATGTTCTTAGCACCATGTCAATGTTCTTAGCACCATGTCAGTGTTCTTAGCACCATGTCAGTGTTCTTAGCACCATGTCAGTGTTCTTAGCACCATGTCAGTGTTCTTAGCACCACAGCAGTGCACCTAGCACCATGTCAGTCTTCTTAGCACCATGTCAGTGTTCTTAGCACCATGTCAATGTTCTTAGCACCATGTCAATGTTCTTAGCACCATGTCAGTGTTCTTAGTACCATGTCAGTGTTCTTAGCACTACAGCAGTGTACCTAGCACCATGTCAGTGTTCTTATCACCATGTCAGTGTTCTTATCACCATGTCAGTGTACCTAGCACCATGTCAGTTTACCTAGCACCATGTTCGTGTTCTAACCACCATGTCAGTGTTCTTAGCACCATGTCAGTGTTCTTAGCACCATGTCAGTGTACCTAGCACCATGTCAGTGTTCTTAGCACCATGTCAGTGTACCTAGCACCATGTCAGTGTTCTTAGCACCATGTCAGTGTTCTTAGCACCATGTCAGTGTTCCTAGCACCATGTCAGTGTTCTTAGCACCATGTCAGTGTTCTTAGCACCATGTCAATGTACCTAGCACCATGTCAGTGTTCTTAGCACCATGTCAGTGTTCTTAGCACCATGTCAGTGTTCCTAGCACCATGTCAGTGTTCTTAGCACCATGTCAGTGTTCTTAGCACCATGTCAATGTACCTAGCACCATGTCAGTGTTCTTAGCACTATGTCAGTGTTCTTAGCAAAAGGTCAGTGTTCTTAGCACCATAGCAGTGTACCTAGCACCATGTCAGTGTTCTTAGCACCATAGCAGTGTACCTAGCACCATGTCAGTGTTCTTAGCACAATGTTAGGGTTCTGAGCACCATGTCAGTGTTCTTAGCACCATGTCAGTGTTCTGAGCACCATGTTAGGGTTCTGAGCACCATGTCAGTGTTCTGAGCACCATGTCAGTGTTCTGAGCACCATGTCAGTGTTCTGAGCACCATGTCAGTGTTCTTAGCACCATGTCAGTGTTCTTAGCACCATGTCAGTGTACCTAGCACCATGTCAGTGTACCTAGCACCATGTCAGTGTTCTTAGCACCATGTCAGTGTTCTTAGCACCATGTCAGTGTTCTTAGCACCATGTCAGTGTTCTTAGCACCATGTCAGTGTACTTAGCACCATGTCAGTGTACTTAGCACCATGTCAGTGTACCTAGCACCATGTCAGTGTTCTTAGCACCATGTCAGTGTTCTTAGCACCATGTCAGTGTTCTTAGCACCGTGTCAGGGTTCTTAGCACCATTTCAGTGTATCTAGCACCATGTCAGTGTTCTTAGCACCATGTCAGTGTATCTAGCACCATGTCAGTGTTCTTAGCACCATGTCAGTGTTCTTAGCACCATGTCAGTGTTCTTAGCACCATGTCAGTGTTCTTTCATTAAAATTAAATAATTTTAACAGTTGTTTTGCTATCACACACAGTTTCAATGTTTGTAACTGAGCTGGGAGTCATCTTGCACCCAAACAGGCAAATGTAACATTCTGACACCCTTGTGATGTTTATTGATAACAACTTATAACTTTTGACCAGCATAAATGAGAATAACCAGCATAGACTATGTAAATTCCATGACCAGAGTAGTAACCCTTATCGAACAATGAGCTTAGATTGTTGCCAATGTAAGCCGTGCACATAATCCACAGTAACACTCAGTTAAAGTCATTTCAGGTGCTCTGTAATGGTCAGTGTCTCAATCCCAAGGCAACTCATTAGATCATTGGGTCTATACAAAGCTAGGCAGCTGGGCGAACCTCAGTTCTCCTCCCATTTTACCACAAGACAAGATTAACTAAAATGAGCCTTTAAATCTTAACCCGGTTGATCGACACATTCACTGACGGGTAAATGTTAAGTTAATACCCCTCTCCGCTCTCCCTCCATGGGGTCTGGTTTGAAGAACCACTGTGGGATGTTTCCTCCAAAGCAAGGAAAAGGCCCAGCTGCAGTTCATGGGCAGTTTTTGAGGATAGTTTGTGAAATTACTTCAAAGGGAGTCTGTGTGCATGTGTTTTCATGTATGTGTTCCTGCTGTCTGCATTCATGTGTCAGTGTGTGTGTTTGTATGTGTATGTAATGCCTTTCTCCTTCTGCAATGTAACCACTGTCACTCCCTGCCGTCACCCACCCTGCTTGCCAGAGTGATTGCATTATCTCTTCTGTAATTGCATTAGAGCAAGCCAAAGGTAAATTCCAGTCTTTGATCAGATTCCTATGTTTGGTAATACCTTAAATTGATTATTTTCTCCCTCAGATTTTTTGTCAGTTTCTGTCTCTGCATGGTCAGTTAGTAAAATCATGTTTTTTGATTACTGTTGTGATTGCTCAGTGTTCAGAGATTCTCTCAGTCACGTAATGTTAAATGGGGCAACTCAGTGAGCGTATGTATACATGCTTCCACAGGCAAAAACAGGCTCGTGTCTCCTGTCATCTATTAACCTTTCTCATTTATGCTGCTGCCTGTATGTCTGTCAGTCAGCCTCTCTGAACCTAAAAAGGAGACAAACATAAATTCTCTACGCCTATGAAACAGCTGCTTTGCCGGGAGAGTTTATTGAAATTCCTGACAAAGCTCCACCTGGGATTGAAATGTTGTCAGTTTTAAAGGTGCGTGGAAGTACTATGGGAATCTACCTGAGATTGAAATGTTGAAATATTGTTCAAATAAAGTGTGCACTGCTGAACACGGAAGACACTAAATTGAAAATCCTTTAAATGCCAAGATGTCTTACTCATGTAGGATTTTCATCTAGTAGAATTGGCTACACACTTTTGAGGAAGAAAATCTTTCCAGACTCACGTGTGTTTGACAACAGCTGGTAATCAGCTGATAATCCAATAAGAGGACATGTTTTACCAAATTCAATGAATGGAGCGGATCAACGCTATTGAACATGACACATTTTTAGTATGTTAAAATTTGTTGCTTGCTGCTTTCGTTAATACTAAACAGTATGTTATAAATAGTATGTAGTACTATTAGAACACAGTATGTAGTTTTATTAAGTAGTATGCATAACAGAGTTCAGACAAGGCCAGTAACCTTTTTCAGGCTGCTAAATCAACTATCTACCAGTCAAAAGTTTGGACAGACCTACTCATTCAAGGGTTTTTCTTTAATTGTACTATGTTCTTCTGTAAGGGCTGTCGTTCTCCTCTTCCTCGGACGAGGAGAGAAGGATCATCAGACCAAAATGCAGCATTCGGGAAATAAGCCATCTTTTATTTAAACACGACGATGGCAACACGAAAAACAAAACACTTTCAAAATTACAAAACAAGAAAACGACGTAGACGAAAAAAACCTGAACATGAACTTACTTAACTAAAACGTAAAACTCACGGACAGGAACAGACTACATCGAAACGAAACGAACAACCGAACAGTCCCGTATGGTGCAAGACATAACACAGATACGGAAGACAATCACCCACAAACAAACAGTGAGAACACCCTACCTAAATATGACTCTTAATTAGAGGAAAACGCAAACCACCTGCCTCTAATTAAGAGCCATACCAGGCAACCCAAAACCATCATAGAAACAGAAAACATAGACTGCCCACCCAAAACACACGCCCTGACCATAAACACATACAAAAACAGCATAAAACAGGTCAGGACCGTTAGAGAACCCCCCCCTCAAGGTGCGAACGCCGGGCGCACCAGCACAAAGTCCAGGGGAGGGTCTGGGTGGGCAGTTGACCACGGTGGTGGCTCCGGCTCTGGACGCTGTCCCCACACCACCATAGTCACTCCCCGCTTCTGTCTTCCCCTCCCAATGACCACCCTAAAACTAACATCCCCTAAATGAACGGCCAGCACCGGGACAAGGGGCAGCACCGGGACAAGGGGCAGCACCGGGACAAGGGGCAGCACCGGGACAAGGGGCAGCACCGGGACAAGGGGCAGCACCGGGACAAGGGGCAGCACCGGGACAAGGGGCAGCACCGGGACAAGGGGCAGGTCCCGGCTGATATACTCAGGCAGATCCTGACTGAACGGCTCTCGACGCTCATGGCAGGCTGACGGCTCTCGACGCTCATGGCAGGCTGACGGCTCTCGACGCTCATGGCAGGCTGACGGCTCTCGACGCTCATGGCAGGCTGACGGCTCTCGACGCTCATGGCAGGCTGACGGCTCTCGACGCTCATGGCAGGCTGACGGCTCGCGACGCTCATGGCAGGCTGACGGCTCTCGACGCTCATGGCAGGCTGACGGCTCTCGACGCTCATGGCAGGCTGACGGCTCTCGACGCTCATGGCAGGCTGACGGCTCTCGACGCTCATGGCTCTCTGGCGGCTCTGGCTGCTCATGGCTCGCTGGCGGCTCTGGCAGATCCTGTCTGGTTGGCGGCTCTGGCAGATCCTGTCTGGTTGGCGGCTCTGGCAGATCCTGTCTGGTTGGCGGCTCTGGCAGATCCTGTCTGGCGGGCGGCTCTAGCGGCTCCTGTCTGGCGTGCGGCTCTAGCGGCTCCTGTCTGGCAGACGGCTCTGTAGGCTCATGGCAGACGGGCGGCTTAGCAGGCTCATGGCAGACGGGCGGCTTTGCAGGCTCATGGCAGACGGATGGCTCAGACGGCGCAGGGGAGACGGATGGCTCAGATGGCGCTGGGGAGACGGATGGCTCAGATGGCGCTGGGGAGACGGATGGCTCAGATGGCGATGGTGAGACGGATGGCTCTGGCCGGATACGGCGCACTGTAGACCTGGTGCGTGGTGCCGGAACTGGAGGCACCGGGCTAAGGATAAGCACCTTCCTACTAGTGCGGGGAGCAGGGACAGGGCACACTGTACTCTCAAAACCCACTCTATAACTGATGCGAGGTACCGGCACTGGTGACACCGGGCTGAGGACAAGCACATCAGGATTAGTAGGGGGAGAAGATACAGTGTGTACAGGGCTCTGGAGACGCACAGGAGGCTTTGTGCGTGGTGCCGGAACTGGAGGCACCGAACTGGATACACGCACTACAGAGAGAGTGCGTGGAGGAGGAACTGGGCTCAGGAGACGCACTGGTAGCCTAGTGCGTAGTGTAGGCACTGTAGGTACTAGGCTGGGGCGGGGAGGTGGCGCCGGAAATACCGGACCGTGGAGGCGTACTGGCACTCTTGAGCATTGAGCCTGCCCAACCTTACCTGGTTGAATGCTCCCGGTCGCCCGACGAGTGCGAGGAGGTGGAATAACCCGCACCGGCCTATGCAGGCGAACCGGGGAAACCATGCGTAAGGCAGGTGCCATGTATGCCGGCCCGAGGAGACGCACTGGAGACCAGACGCGTTGAGCCGGCCTCATGACACCTGGCTTAATACCCAATCTAGCCCTGCCAGTGCGGGGAGGTGGAATAACCCGCACTGACCTATGCACTCGTACAGGAGACACCGTGCGCTCTACTGCGTAACACGGCGCCTGACCGTACTCCCGCTCTCCACGGTAAGCCTGGGAAGTGGGCGCAGGTCTCCTACCTGCCCTTGGCCCACTACCTCTTAGCCCCCTCCCCCAATAAATTTTTGGGTGTTACTTACGGGCTTTTTGGGCTTCCGTGCCAGACGCGTTCCCTCATAACTCCGGTTCCTCTCTCCGGTAGCCTCTACTCTCCTCAGTGCCTCCAGCTCAGCTTTGGGACTGCGATATTCTCCCGGCTGTGCCCATGGACCTCTCCCGTCCAATATTTCGTCCCAAGTCCAGGAGTCCTTGTTGCCCTGTTGAGCTTTCCCTTGCCGCTTGGTCCTAGCGTGGTGGGTGATTCTGTAAGGGCTGTCGTTCTCCTCTTCCTCGGACGAGGAGAGGAGAGAAGGATCATCAGACCAAAATGCAGCATTCGGGAAATAAGCCATCTTTTATTTAAACACGACGATGGCAACACGAAAAACAAAACACTTTCAAAATTACAAAACAAGAAAACGACGTAGACGAAAAAAACCTGAACATGAACTTACTTAACTAAAACGTAAAACTCACAGACAGGAACAGACTACATCGAAACGAAACGAACAACCGAACAGTCCCGTATGGTGCAAGACATAACACAGATACGGAAGACCATCACCCACAAACAAACAGTGAGAACACCCTACCTAAATATGACTCTTAATTAGAGGAAAACACAAACCACCTGCCTCTAATTAAGAGCCATACCAGGCAACCCAAAACCAACATAGAAACAGAAAACATAGACTGCCCACCCAAAACACACGCCCTGACCATAAACACATACAAAAACAACATAAAACAGGTCAGGACCGTTACATCTTCATTGTAGAATGATAGTCAAGACATCAAAACAAGGAAATAACACATATGGAATCAAGTAGTAACAGCTTTGCACACTCTTGGCATTCTCTCAACCAGCTTCACCTGGAATGCTTTTCCAACAGTCTTGAAGGAGGTCCCACATATGATAAGCACTTGTTGGCTGCTTTACCTTCACTCTGCGGTCCAACTCATCACAAACCATCTCAATTGGGTTGAGGTCAGGTGATTGTGGATTCCAGGTCATCTGATGCAGCACTCCATCACTCTCCTTCTGTGTCAAATAGCCCTTACACAGCCTGAAGGTTTGTTAGGTAATTTCCTGTTTAATCTCTCTGGGATATGTGAGACGCTAGCGTCCCACCGTCCAACATCCAGTGAAAATGCAGAGCGCCAAATTCAAATAAATTACTATAAAAATTTAACTCTAATGAAATCACACATGCAATACACCAAATTAAAGCTACACTTGTTGTGAATCCAGCCAACATGTCATATTTCAAAAAGGCTTTACGGCGAAAGCAAACAATGCTATTATCTGAGGACAGCACCCCAGTAAACAAACACAGACATCCCATTAACATATCCCATAAACATCACAAATGGTCCTTTTGTTCGATGAATTCCGTCGATATATATCCAAAATGTCCATTTATTTGGCGCGTTTGATCCAGAAAAACACTGGTTCCAACTTGCGCAACGTGACTACAAAATATCTCATAAGTTACCTGTAAGCTTTATACAAACATTTCAAACTACTTTTGTAATACAACTTTAGGTATTTTTTTACGTAAATAATCGATACAATTTAAGACGGGATGATCTGTGTTCAATACCGGAGGAAAACAAAGTGTAGCTAGCTTTCAGGTCACGCTCCTCACTGGAGCCTTATTCTGAACTGTCACGTTCTGACCCTAGTTATTGTGTTAATTGTTTGTTTTAGTGGGTCAGGTCGTGAGTTGGGTGGGCATTCATTGTTTTGTGTCTAGTTTGTCTATTTCTGTGTTTGACCTGATATGGTTCTCAATCAGAGGCAGCTGTCAATCGTTGTCCCTGATTGAGAACCATATTAAGGTAACCTGTTTTGTGGGTGATTGTCTTCCGGGTTAGTGTTCGTGCCACACGGGACTGTTTTCGGTTTGGTCACGTTTGTTGTTTTTTGTATCTTGAAGTGTTCAGTTTACTTTCATTCAAATATGAACACTTTCCACTCTGCGTCTTGGTAGATCCCTACACCTCCTCTTCAGACAAAGAGGAGGAAATCTGCCCTAACATGAACAGTGTTACTTCTTCATTTCTCAAAGGAAAAACCTCAACCAATTTCTAAAGACTGTTGACATCCAGTGGAAGCGATATGAACTGCAATAAGGTCCCTTAGAAATCTGGATTCCCAATGAAATGTCATTGAAAAGGGAGTGACCTCAAAAAAGATTATCTGATTGGTTTGTCCTCGGGGTTTCGTCTGCCAAATACGTTCTGTTATACTCACAGACGTGATTCAAACAGTTTTAGAAACTTCAGAGTGTTTAATAATAATACTAATAATAATATGCATATATTAGCAACTGGGACTGAGGAGCATGCCGTTTACTCTGGGCACCTCTGGGCACCTTTTCATCCAAGCTACTCAATACTGCCATTGCAGCCATAAGAAGTAAGCACGCAGCCAAGACAACGCAGGAGTAGCTTTGGGACAAGTCTCTGAATGTCATTGAGTGGCCCAGCCAGAGCCAGGACTTGAACCCAATGGAACATCTCTGGAGAGACCTGAAAATAGCTCTGCAACGACGCTCCCCATCCAACCTGACAGATGTTGAGAGGATTTGCAAGGAAGAATGGGAGAAACTCCCCAAGTACTGGTGTGCCAAGCTTGTAGCGCTATACCCAAGAAGACCTGAGGCTGTAATAGGGGAGAATGAATATGTCCATAAACACTCCAGCGAGCTGGTCTGCGCATTCTCTGAGGATGCGGCTAGGGATGCATTCTGCGCCGGGTGCCTTGCAAGGGTTATCACGCTTACATGTCTTACTCACATCGGCCATGGAGAATGAGAGCTCACTTTCCCGGGAGCGGCCCGTGTTGTCCTCAAAGCAGTCGAGGAAGGTGTTTAGCTTGTCCGGGAGCAAGACATTGGTGTCCGCAACATCGCTGGTTTTCTCTTTATAATACGTGATTATCTGGAGTCCCTGAGTCCCCACGTTGTCTCTGTACTGACGTTTTGTCTGTCGCTCTCTTTGGCTAGAATCAATGCTCTGGTAATGTTTGCACATGTGGTATGCTAATATAACGATTTATTGTGTTTTCGCTGTAAGACACTTAGAAAATCTGAAATATTGTCTGTATTCACAGGATCTGTGTCTTTCGATTTAGTGTATGCTGTGTATTTTTACAAAATGTTTTATGATTAGTAATTAGGTAATACACGTTGCTCTATGTATTTATTCTAGTCGAGTTGTGACGGTGGGAGCAATTGTAAACTATGATTTCTACCTGAAATATGCACATTTTTCTAACAAAACCTATCCTATACCATAAATATGTTATCAGACTGTCATCTGATGAGGTTTTTTCTTGGTTAGTGGCTATCAATATCTTAGTTTAGCCGAATTGGTGATAGCTACTGGTGGAGAGAAAAAATGGTGGACAAAGAAAAATTGTGTCTTTTGCTAACGTGTTTAGCTAATAGATTTACATATTGTGTCTTCCCTGTAAAACATTTTAAAAATCTGACATGTTGGCTGGATTCAAACGATCTGTATCTTTCATTAGCTGTATTGGACTTGTTAATGTGTGAAAGTTAAATATTTAAAAAATATTTTTTGGGGGAATTTCGCGCTCTGCCTTTTCAGTGGAATGTGGGAGGAGTGGCGCTAGAGGAACCCCTGTCCTAGACAGGTTTCAATGCCCATGATTTTGGAAAGAGATGTTTGACGAGCAGTAGTGTATGTTCAGCTAAATGATCTGTCTTTATGCTATGCTATAGACCTTTTTGGGAACGCAAACGTTTTTGTCGTTGTCAAAAAAGGTCTATACACTTCTCAATCCAAAAAGTAAAATTCAGTTTCTGATGGTTCAGTGAAGTTAATGGTTAGCTGAGCTGTTTAATGCAACAGCACACATACTAATTGGTGGGTGGCTCTGTGTTCCGTTTTGAGGTTCCAAAGGTTTGGTTCAGCTCCATGGTTCCGAGACAGAATTATGGTTAAGTCTGACAGAATGGATATCAATGTAGAACGTAAAGGGTGGGTGGAAACAGCAGCTGGTTGTGAATAACAGAAGTTGCCATGTGTTTGTGTGTGTGTGCCATTTTCCCACACAATCAATATGAGTTGTTGTTCAACTCAAACCCAATTCTTCCAACATGCCATAAATTGTCATTCATAGATGGCTGTGTAGTCAACGGTTCTTGTCAAGGCAAGCCTTTCTCTGGGACTTGTGTTGTTTTTTTCATACAGTGCAACTATCCTTTCTTTCAAATATTCTCTCGGATGTATGTCTACTGCTTTTATCTGACTTTAGATTGTGTTTTTTTTCTTCTAGTCTATCTCTCATTATTTCAATAGTGTGAAATTGTAACCTAATAAGATTGTTTTGTAGAAATCTAGAAAAAAACATGATAATTCAAGTGTAATAATGAACCATGGATTCAAAAGAGCAAATATATTATTGCTAGATAATGAGATCATTGAAGACTAGGTGCTTCCTAAAATCCTCTATGCCTCACTATTCATTTGATGTCATTTTTTTCTCTTAAATGTGTTAGGCAATCCATTTTCTTAAGGCATTAACTTTTCTCAAGCTGTTTAATAGCATATTAAAATAACATGCTCCATCAACTAGACTTTATTAATTATGACTGCTCTCTTCTCTCCCTTCGGGCTTTAGAAAAGCATGATCTTATCAGCATATAGAGAAATATTAATTAAGTGTCTTTTTTTTTTTAAAGATCCAAAGTCAAGAAAATTGCTTCATATTGGAGAAGACACATGGTCAGTGTCCTCACTAGATTCTGCTATTCATTATTATAAAGGACTTATTACTGGAATTGTTTCACTTTAAAATATGTCTTAAGTATCATTTATAATATGTCAACGATTGGGGAGTAAGGAAAAGCAGTATTTATTTTATTTAACCTCTATTTAACTAGGCAAGTCAGTATGTTCTTCTGTTTTTTAGAATGTTTTGTTATGAAAGTATGGACGACAGCATTGGTACTTTTCAGACTCACTCTCTCAACACTGCTCATTACCGTCACCCATTGACACCAGTGGGGAGCAATATGGCTTCGCTCTTTCTTATTGTGGTAGGTCATATGAAGGAGACGAAGAGTGTTGAGTGACTCTCATGGACACAAACAGACAGACACACACACACACAAGCACACACAGGCTCAGGGTGTTAACAGACCACAGTCCGTGGGCAAGCAGGGTGGGTGATGGCAGTGAATGACAGTGGTTACAGTACTTTGCAGAGGGAGATGGGCAATATACACACACACAAACACACACACACACACACACACTGCTCGTTATGGTTATGTTATGCTTGTCTCCTAGCCGTTAACGATGTCATTCTGTGTTTAGAACATGAGAGCGAGGCTCAACAGCCTGTGGCAGAGGCTGCCGAGGTTTGGGTCAATTGCCTCTCAGCTTGATGTCTGTCATGAGGACTTTTTCATACATCCTCATAACTGCATGTGTTTTTCTAAAGGAGAAAAGAGAGGAGAAGAGAGAAACAGGAGAGGAGGGAGGGAGGGACAGAAAGAGAGAGAGGGAGCAAGATTATAGCACTGAACATAATGGTGGCTATGTATACATCTCTCTACAAACTCTGTACTCATTCATTTTATCAACGTATGGCTTTAATTATCAGCAAATGTGCATATAACTCCAGCATACCATTCATCATCGGAGGTAGGGTCAGCAGCATGACAGTAATGACTCATTAGACTGTATTACATGGTTCATTGATGTGATGTAGGCCCGCTGCTGCTGAACGAGGCCTGATAAAACGCAGTGTCAGAAAAGTCCTTATCAGAGAGTCTATTTAATAATTGAGGCAGACAGATACACACACACACACACACACACACACACACACACACACACACACACACACACACACACACACACACACACACACACACACACACACACACACACACACACACACATACATAAGCACGCTCGTACAATTACACACATACACACACACACCGTTTTGTATTGCTATCCTTGTGGGGACCTAACTCCAAACCTTAACCTTAATTCTAACCCTAATTGTTACCCTAGGCCTAAACCTAACCCCTAAACTTAAAATATGATTTTTCCTGGTGGAGACCTGAAAAAATCACCCCACCTGTCCAAATTGTCCTTGTCTTACTATCTTTGTGTCAAGACTTCCGCAGGTCCCTCTCCTTGTTCAGGCGGCGTTCGGCGGTCGAAGTCACCGAACTTCTAGCCATCGTTGATACTCTTTTCATTTTCCTTTGGTTTTGTCTTGTCTTCCATCACACCTAGTTCCAATCCCATCAATTACATGTTGTTTATTTAACCCTCTGTTCCCCCTCATGTCCTTGTCGGTGATTGTTTATTGTAAGTGCTTGTGCACGTCTGTCCTGTTATGTACCCATTATTTGATGGTTCTGTTTTCCGGTGGGTTTTTTGTTATCAAACTCCGCCGTTTGGAAACACAGTTTTTGCTCTCCTGCGTCTGACTTCTCTGCCGCCAGTACGCACCGCTTACACTTTGTGAGTACTTCTGGTAACCACAAGGATAGTTAAACAAAAACACACACACACATGCACCCATACTTCAATTCAAAGATTGAAACATTTAGATGAATAGAAAGGGAATGAGTACAGGATTTTTTATTCAGGCCAAAAGTTTATATAGGTACTGTTCTGTCTCTCTATATCTATTGCTTTATCTATAGCTCCCATCTCTCTCTTTGTCTCTCTCTGTATTAAACACGTATCCGCCTACTTTAGGCTTTAAATCCCATTCTCCCCAGTCTCACTGGTGGACCTCTGACGTGTAAGACAAGAGGAGGGATTCAGTTACCATGCCTCCCTAGGAGAACTGCTGTGATTAGTGTATTCTGTTACATGTTCTGCCATACGCACAGAACCAGTTTTCCATGTAAATAAAACATGTCTTACTAGTGTAGTGGGCAACCATTACAGTTAGATCCTGTTGGGAAGATCACCGCCATCAAAAGTAATAGGGCCATTAAATATTCACCACGTAGAGAAGAAGAAGACTACAAAGAAGAAAGGGAGTGGGAGAGAGAGAAAAGAAGAGGGGAGGTGAATTTATCTCACGTGAAGAAATATTTCTAATAACATTGGGAGAGACAATGTTTAGGACAATGTCTCTCTGTTACCTCAGGGTGTTTCAAAGACAACCTTTCACTGATCGGGGATAAAATACAGAATATCCTGCGTCCGCAATCTTGATTTCGGGAACACTGCGGTGAAACGTATTTCTCTTCATGTATAATCATTTTGTCTAGTTTCTCCTTTTTTAAATTTCTAATCTTTTCTCTCGCTCGTAATCGACAGAAATTCTACCGTTAGCAATGTCTGACAATCTACAGTCAAAAATATATGGCGTATCTGGTGCCGTGAGGAGTGTAAATTCAGAGGTCATACATTGGCTCCCCAGTCTACTCCCAGACGAGGCTTAAAGGGAAGGGTTCAGGGGTCAATATCGTCATGTGATTCAGAGGAAAACAAAACAGAAAACAAATTCATGACCAAAATAGAGATATCTTCTTGCTGTGTGAATATGCAGATGTTTTAGAGGAGAGGAGATAGGGGTTAATGCTTACTCAGTGTGAATACTTTCCTTTATGGAAAATCCTGCTTGGGGCCTCGTATCTTCCTTTCCTCCATTCCTCTTAGAAGATTAGAAGATGGCCACCTTGTTTCAGGCTCCTAAGAAACTTTGGAGTATTTCTATTTTTTCATTTTATTTCTCACATTATTACCCAGAACGTTCTCTGCATTATTACATACAGCCGGAAATAACTTTTAGATATCAGAGAGGCAGTAACTCACCAGCATTTCAACCAGGAATACAACTTTCCTGAAATGGATCCTTTGATCGTACCTTCCAAGGCGATTTAACTTATCCCAGAGGCTGCTCCAAGGTATTCGGGAAATGAACTTTTAGGCCAACTCAGGAGGCGTACACACCATCTACCGCTTCTGAGTATGTTACTAGCTAATGTTCAGTCCCTGGACAATAAAGTTGACGAGCTCAGGGCGAGGAGCTTCTTCCAGACAGACATCAGGGACTGGAGCATAGTCTGTTTCACAGAGTCATGGCTCTCTCCGGATATACTGTCTCTGTTCATACAGCCAGCTGGGTTTTCAATACATCATGCGGATAGGAATAAAGAACTCTCCGGGAAGAAGAAAGACGAAGTGGTATGTTTCATGATTAACAACTCATGGTGTGATTGTAACAACATACAGGAACTCGAGTCCTTTTGTTCACCTGACCTAGAATCCCTAACAATCAAATGCTGACCACATTACCTCCCTAGAGAATTTTATTTTGTTATCATTACAGCCGTGTATATCCCCCTCAAGACGATACCACAACAGCTCTCTAGGAACTACACTGGACCTTGTGCAAACTGGAAACTGTACACCCTGAGGCCTCATTTATTATAGCTGGGGACTTTAATGAAGAAAATCTGAGGAAAGCGCTACTGAAGATCTATCAACACATCACCTGCTGTACAAAACTCTCAACTATTGTTACTCTCTCTTCTGAGATGGCTACAAGGCCCTCCCCCAACCTCCCGTGTGCAAATCAGATGACGACTCCATTTTGCTACTCCGTCCTATAGGCAGAAACTCAAATAGGAAGTACTCGTGCTAAGGTCTATTCAATGCTGGTCTGGCCAATCGAAAACAAATGCTTCAAGACTGTTTTGATCACACGGACTGGGACATGTTCCGAGTTGTCTCTGAGAATAACATACATACACAGTGACTGAGTTCATCAGGAAGTGTATAGGGGATGTGGTTCCCAAATGTGACAACTAAAACCTATCCAAACCAAAAACTGTGGATCGATGGCAGCATTCGCGCAAAACTAAAAGTGCGAACCACCGCATTTAACCACGGTATGGTGACTAGGAATATTATCAAATATAAACAAATAATAAATTTATAAATAAATTAACACCATTAGCTAGCTAGTTTATTCAGACATCCAACGCAGTACACATTTTTTTTAAAAATATTTAACTAGTTCTCAGAATTCTTCAGATGACACTCCTGTAACATCATATTACAACATACATATACAGTTTGTTCGAAAATGTGCATATTTAGCCACCAAAATCATGGTTAGACAATGACAAAAGTAGCCCAGCTGGTCAGAAAATGTCGTGCGACATATTAGACAGTGATCTAGTCGTATACATAAATACTCATAAACGTGACTAAAAAATATAGGGTGGACAGCGATTGATAGACAATTTAATTCTTAATACAATCGCTGAATTACATTTTTTTAATTATCCTTACTTTTCAATACAGGTTGCGCCAAGCCAAGCTACATCTAACAAAATGGCGGCATAAGCGATTAACATTTTTCGACAGAAACACGATTTATCATCATAAATTGTTCTTACTATGAGGTGTTCTTCCATCAGAATCTTGGGCAATGAATCCTTTTTTGGGTCTAATCTTCTTTTGGTCGAAAAATGTCCTCTTGTCTGTCGAAATGCCCACTAATGTTCGACCGGGACCCCGAAACGTGCCCGGCGCGTCAGAGTGCACAACAAAGCAATGCCTCAAATTCGCACTAAACGGATAGAAATTGCTATAAAACGGTTCAAATTAACTACCTTATGATGGTGTTAACACCTATAACGAGTAAAAACATGACAGGAGAAATATTACTGGCTTAACTAAAGCTTGGAAAAAGAGCAGGTCCGTGTCCACCTTGCATCAGGCGCAGCTGGAAAAGAGATACTACCTACACGTTGTGCTGTTTTATAGAGGCTCTGATTGCGCAATCGACTCCATTCAAAGCCTCACCACGTAATGACATCCAGGGGAAGACGTAAGCAGTGTTTGTATCCTCATAGCATTCACAGGGACCTTTAAACTGACTCCAGATCAGGGGCCAAGATGTGTGAAATCTGACTCCATGTCAGGGAAAGTGCTGTAGAATGAGTTCTGTTCCCCTCAGAGACAAAATTTCAACGGCTATAGAAACTAGAGAGTGTTTTCTATCCAATAATAATAATAATATGCATATTGTACGAGCAAGAATTGAGTAGGAAGCCGTTTAAAAATTACACGATTTCCAGAAAAAGTGACAACAGCACCCCCTATCCTAATGTTAATATGGAGTGGGTCCCCCCTTTGCTGCTATAACAACCTCCACTCTTCTGGGAAGGCTATCCACTAGATGTTGGAACATTGTTGAGGGAACTTGCTTCCATTCAGCCATTAGAGCATTAGTAAGGTCGGGCACTGATGTTGGCCGATTAGGCCTGGCTCACAGTCAGCGTTCCAGTTCATCCCAACAGTGTTCGATGGGGTTGAGGTCAGGGATCTGTGCAGGCCAGTCAAGTTATGCATTGTTATGTTGAAACCGGAAAGGGCCTTCCCCAAACTGTTACCACATAGTTGGTGGCACAGAATCGTCTAGGATGTCATTGTATGCTATAGAGTTAAGATTTCCCTCCACTGGAACTAAGGGGCCCAAACCATGAGAAACAGCACCAGACCATTATTCCTCCTCCACCAAACTTTACAGTTGGCACTATACATTGGGGCAGGTTGCGTTCTCCTGGCGTTCATGAAACCCAGATTGGTCCATCGAACTGCCAGATGGTGAAGGGTGATTCATCCCTCCAGAGAAAGCGTTTCCACTGCTCCAGAGTCCAATAGCGGCGAGCTTTCCACTACTCAAGCCTACACTTGGCATTGCGCAAGGTGATCTTACTTACTGTAGGCTTGTGTGCGGTTGATCAGCCATGGAAACCCATCTCATGAAGCTCCTGACGAACAGTTATTGTGCTGCAGTTACTTCCAGAGACAGTTTGGAACTTGGTATTGAGTGTTGCAACCGAGGAAAGACAGTTTTTACGCGCTACGTGCTTCAGCACTCGACGGTTCTGTGAACTCGTGTGGCCTACCACTTTGCAGCTGAGCCGTTGTTTCTCCTAGACATCTCCACTTCACAATAAAGCACTTACTGTTGACCGTGGCAGTTCTAGCAGGGCAGAAATTTGACAAACTGACTTGTTTGGAAAGGTGGCATCCTATGACGGTGTCACTTTGAAAGTCACTGAGCTCTTCAGTAAAGCCATTCTACTGCCAATGTTTGGCTATGGAGATTGCATGACTTTGTATCCATTTGTCCTGAAATAGCCAAATCCATTAATTTGATGGGGTGTCCACATACTTTTGTATATATAGTGTAATACTCTGTGTGTCACTATTGGAGAGGTTTATCATTGTTGACAGGATGTATGTAAAGAGTGTAGGATTCATGGTAACACTGTAGTAATTGAATGTGGGTTCATTTGTTGTTGTTAAGAATGGAGAAAATATATAGAATAAAGGTAGTCGCATAGTCACATGGGATTATCACGAAGTATACACGTGTGTGACTTTCTTTGTCACTTTAAGTTGCATTAAGTTGTATTAACACTTTTAGTTGTAACTGCATTTGCCTTAATTTGCCGTTTTAGTACAGTAATTACAGTCTCGTAGAAGTCTCGAAGAAGAAAGACGGTAATTAGGAACACAATAATTAAACACAGATGAGATTAAACTCTGTGTGATAAAGGAGAACATTCTTAAACTGTCCAAAGTCTTTTAAAACTTAGTGTGGGCTGCATTTGTCTCCCCTGTCCTCACTACACTTCGGCTCTGGCTAGGACAGGTACAGCTCTGGCCCCTCTCATTCAGCTAACCGCTGCTTTCATGCCCCTATGGGGGAGATAGTCCCTAGACTATCAGTACGTCACTCAACTCCGGCCCTCACTTCACCTCCCCCCTTTCTCCCCCATTCCTAGTTCTATTTTATCAGCCCCCTTTTTCATTCCTCCATCTCCCTCCTTCTCCTGTCACAATCTCTTTATTTATCTCTCCCTCTCTTTCTATCTATCTATCTATCTATCTATCTATCTTTCTTTCTTTCTTTCTTTCTTTCTTTCTTGTCCAGCCCAGCCACCCATCGTCACGTCACCCCAGCTCCAGATTGGATAACTCAGAGAGCGAGAGAAAAAAGGATAGAAAGGGGAAAAGAGAAGAGAGAAGCACAACAAGAGAAGAGAAGAGGGAATCACAACAATGTGATGGAAAGTCAAGAATAGAATTAGCTGTAAGAACTTAACAACAACAGTTTGTCAACCGACACAGTAGAACATTGAGACTGATTGGCCACCACACACACACACTGTAAACTAATGAACACGATCAAAGCAAAGGTAATTGGTTCGGTTTGTGTTTATTCTATAAATGTTATGCATTCAATTTACAAACCCAATTGTGCAGTAGACGCACACACACACACACACACACACACACAAACACACACACACACACACACACACACACACACACACACACACACACACACACACACACACACACACACACACACACACACACACACACACACACACACACACACACATACACAATAAAATGTCTGAAACCTCAAAGCTGATTCAACTGTCAATTAATGGCACAGCCAGGTGGCTCAAGGTTCACTTCGAAATTGGATGTCCATCCATGTCCCAAGGACGTCGGGTGATGCTTTCTAAACCCTCCACTAGTGGCAGCAGTGAGCGCTATAACCACAAGATAGTTGTTTAAATATATAGATTTTTTTATCGCTACCCCAAACCTTAACCCTTAACCCAATCATGTGGTATTAATGCCTAAACTTAACCGTAGAGTTGTTTTTGTTTTTAACCCAATGTTTGACTTGAACTGAAATAGGTGCCTGTATTCAATTTGGGTGCCAGTACTGTTTATATTTAGGTGCAGAAGCTCCACAATACTTTTGAGATAATATTCTAGAAGAGGAACAGGAGTTCAGGCAGTAGAACATTTGAGGTGCCGATATTCAGCGCCGGTAAACTCCTGCCATGTCAAGTACTCTTTCAACTCTTTCCCAAATCTTAACACTTAACATAACCATTTTGAATTAATGCCTAAATTGAACCACCTGAGGCGCCAGCAGCAGTAGGTGGCTTAACCAATTGACATGGCAACCCAGGGTGTCAGAAAAGCACGCACACATGCACACACACTTACACACAAACATACACACACTTACACACAAACATATACACGCTTGTGTAATATTTGTGTTGTAGAGAAATGACCAGGCAGGAGACGGGAGTACAATTAGGTTTCGTTTAGTCAAAACTCCTCGTGCACTTCAGCCCCCGGCAATATAGTGCGCATGTGCATTTCCTATTAGGTGTAGTAATACATTACCGCTTAGTAACAGCATAGTAACTAATATAAACAGATGTAGATCCCAGATACTACACTCCTCCCCCGTAGTGTTTAACTCCCAGAGAACAAGGTAAATATATTAGGGAACTACTAATGCAATATCTGAACAATGCATTCTTAAACATTTTTCAACTACTGGGTTGAAGCAGACTTTTCAGAGCCCAGCACAAATCCAGGGGATTATTCTGCCCCGAGGATGGAATTTGTGTCCTAATAACTAACCCAGGTAATGTCCCTTTTCTTTCCTTTTATCTCGGACATATTAAAGGGTTTGTTTGTTTTACTGTCTGTTACCTCCTTAAACAGCTCAACTCACAGGTCAAGCTTTTGAGGTGCCCTTCGCTGTCGAATAGGATATCTCCGTTCCTCCTGGGCTTCCGGTGGTGGGCCAGGTTCGTGAGGAAGGTCAGGCTCTGTCTCTCCCGTACGTCCACAGTCAGGAGAATAGTCCTGTGGGTTGTTATTGTTCTTGTTCTCTCGGCATGTCTCTGCTGGGGCGTTGGAACGTGGCAGATGATCCACATGAACGTTGACATGGCGATGACCAATTGGGACTTGGTAAGTCAAAGGTCCTCTGCGTTGCAAGATCACACCTGAGTTCCACAGGCGCTTGGGGTGTCTGAAATCACATACCATCACCCTCTCCCCCTCTTTGAAATCTCTGACTGTCTTTGAGTATCTGTCATGAGCTTTCTTCTGCTGTAGCTGGTGCTTTGCCACAGTGCTTGACAAGTCTGGTTTCAACAGTGTCCGGTGGGTACGTGGTTGGCGTTTCAGAAACAGTTCAGCTGGTGTACATTCCATTACTGTGTGTGGTGTGTTACGGTAAGTTAACAGGAACCGGGGAAGCCTTTGGTGGGTGGGCACAGACTGAACCTCGAGTCTAGTCCAGGCATTCTTAAAGGTTTGCACGGCTCTCTCCGCTGCTCCGTTTGATGCCGGATGGTAAGGTGGTGACAGGATGTGCCTTACTCCGTTGTTCTTGAGAAACATTTCAAAATCATTTGACGTGAAAGGAGGGCCATTGTCTGATACGAGCTCCTTGACTGGTCCAAAGGATGCGAACAGGTGTCTCAGAAGATTGATGGTCTTCTCAGCTGTGGTCAGTTGAATAGGGAACACTTCCGTCCACTTGGAATGGACATCGACGACAACAAGGAAATGTTACTTGTCAATCTCGGCGTAATCCACATGAATGCGTTCCCAAGGTGTAGCAGCCCAGGACCATGGATGAAGAGGTGCAGCAGCAGGCTTGTTGCGAACAGCTTCACAAGGTCAGCAGTGGCCTACATGCTGTTGAATGTCCTGATCCAGTCCAGGCCACCACAGATAACTGCGAGCAAGTGCTTTCATTCGAGTGATCCCTGGATGTCCCTCATGCAGGTCAGATAGCAGTCTCCTCTGGAATGTGTGACGTACCACCACCCTTGATCCTCACAGAACACATCCTTGATCAGTGGACAACTGGTCTTTCTTGTCGATGAATGGATGAAGGTTATCGTCATTTACGAAGGTTGGCCAACCGCCTAATGTTAAGTCCAAGACTTTGGAAAGCACTGGGTCTTTCCTCATTTCCTCTGCTATGTCTGAAGCAGATATGGGCAGTTCGTCTATGAGAGAGATCTGGAAGACTGCTCTATCATCTTCACTGTCGGAGTCACTATTGCGTGGTAGTCTTGATAGTGCAGAGGCTTGTGATCTGTCAGCAGTTGGAACTTCCTTCCGTAGAGGTATTTGTGAAACTTCTTCACTCCGAATATTATGCTCAGGGCTTCCTCAATTTGAGCATAATTTTTTCTCACTTGGTGACAGAGTCCGTGATGCAAATGCAATAGGGTGTTCTTCACCTGTCGGTAGAACATGTGATATGACGGCACCTACTCCGTATGGAGATGCATCACACGCAAGTCTCAGCTTCATCTCTGTGTCGTAGTGGGCAAGCCACTAGCTCTTTAGCAGACGCTGTTTGCAAGACTCGAATGCTTCTTCGCATTGTGGGGACCAATTCCACTCTGTATCGGCCTGCAGCTGTTGGTGAAGCGGATGCAACAATGTGGACAAGTTTGCCACAAACTTTCCGTAAAAGTTCAGGAGCAAGGTGCTCTCCAATGGTTGGTGCTGACACGAGGATGTCGTCCATGAAGCACACAACATTGTCTATACCGTCCAAGATCTGATCCATTGTGTGTTGGAATATTGCTGGAGCTGTCGAGATTCCATAGGCCAAGCGATTGAATCTGAATGGCCCCTTGTGTGTATTGATGGTCAGATACTGTTCTGACTCCAGATCCAGGTTGAGTTGCTGATAAGGGAATGACAGGTCCAGCTTACTGAAAACCTTCCCACCAGCTAGAGTGGCAAACAAATCTTCAGCATTTGGTAGTGGATATTCCTCTGGTAGTATGCAGCGATTTACTCTGACCTTGTAGTCTCCGCACATTCTGACGGTCTTGTCTTTCTTTGGCACTACAATGATCGGAGCGGCCCAGTCGCTCCTCGCTACTTTCGTGATGATGTTATTCTTCTTTAGGCGGTCCAGTTCCTTCTCTACTGCTTCCTTAAGAGCAAAGGGAACTGGACTTGGTTTGTGAAAGATAGGCTCGGTTCCTTCTTGCACTCTGACTTTTGCTGTGAAGTCTTTTCTTTCGCCGTAGCCATCTTTGAAAAGTTATTTGTGCTTCTCCAGCATGTTAGTGAGTGTAGCCTGACTCACTGGTTTGTCATTTCTCAGACTGAAGATTTCTCCCCAGTTCAACTTGATCTTTTGTAGCCAGTTTCTGCCCAGCAAGGTTGATTTTTATCCTTTGAAAATGACAAGTGGTAGCATCCACTCCTTCCCCTCATACCGGACTGGTACCTGGATCTGCCCTAACACAGGAATAGTGTCACCAGTGTTTGAAGAAAGGCAGATGGATGCTGGCTGAAGATGGCACTTTTTCAGTTTTTCTTTGTTGAGTCTTTCTGGAACAAGCGAAACAGACGTTCCGGTGTCCAGCTGCATTTTCCCTGGTTTACCAGTAACTCCATGCTGAGATAGATTCCATCTTTTTGTTGTGGAGCTGTGTACACTGTGAACATTCCAATACTGTTTCAGTTGTACCTTCCTCTTCTTGTGCTGCGTCTGACACTTTGTGCGCTCTTGCCATGCGTTTTGGAGCTTTACACACTCTCTGTAGATGTCCAACCTTTCCACAATTGTGGCACTTTTCATTTTGGAATCGACATTCACTGTGCTGATAATTATCTCCCCCACATCTGTACCAACTTGGCTTAGGCCTTTGTGATGTGGGCTGCTTTGTTATTGTGTAACCTTGAGGACAGGGCTGAGAAAAGTGTCACTTTTGTGAGCCTTTTTCACCACGTGCATCACTGACCTTGTGAACACCTTTCTGACGTTCTGCATATCCCGATAGCTCAATACTATCCCTGTGGGCAAGCTCGAGTCCAAGTGCGATATCACAGGCTTTCCGAAAGGTCAGGTCCTTCTCTGACAGAAGCCTTCTGTGATATGATTCACCTGTGAGACCACATACAAACTTGTCTCGAAGAGCATCATCAAGAAATTGTGCAAACTCACATGTACTTGCCAGCCTTTTCAAAGCAAGGATGTAGTCAGCCACGGTTTCCCCTTGACTCTGGTGACGTTGGTAAAATCTGAAACGTTCTGCAATGAGAATTTGCTTAGGCTTGAAATGCCTTGAAAGAGTTTTAGTCAGTTCTGCATAGTTCAACTCCACTGCTTTTATTGGTTCAATGAGACCTTTCAGCAATCCATACTCAGTTGGACCCAACACACATCTGCTTTACGTCTGCTTTCTTTTCATCTTTCACTTCATTTGCAGCCAGCCAACGCTCAAAACGCTATAAATAGGAATCAAAATCCTCTTTGTAGCCTCAAACTCTGGTATTCGAACAATGGTTGCCATTTTCACAGTTAACTTTTCAGTTTCCTTATTCCTTGTATTCCTTAATTTTTCTGAATTTTCATCTAATTCTTCACTTTCTTAATTTCAGAAGTTTCTGCAATTACTTCATTCACTGCACTCATTTGTAATAATGTACACACCGTGTTACGTTTCTTACTTTATTTGTTTTATTTTTTACAATATTTCTCCACTGAGATCAACTAATTTCAATGAGTTCAATGACAGTTTTTTATTAATTTCACCACCAGAGGGCAGTGTCTCTTTTCTGGACTCCAATAGTCTTGCTACTTGGCAGCTCCTGAACACTGTACCTACTAGCAGTGCTTACTTAGCCTTTTCTACTGGCAAAACAAAATAAAAAATAACTGATGAATTACATAATTATTTTGAGTTTCATTACTCACGCAACATTCTTCCCTTTAATAAGTAATGTCCGTTTAACAAATTTAATCAACTCGTCGCCACTGTAATATTTGTGTTGTGGAGAAATGACCAGGCAGGAGACGGGAGTACAGTTAGGTTTCATTTAGTCAAAACCCTTTATTGCTCTACAGCCCCCGGCAAAATAGTGCGCATGTGCATTTCCTATTAGGTGTAGTAACACAACACTGTAATAAACTACTGCTTAGTAACAGCATAGTAACTAATATAAACAGATGTAGATCCCAGATACTACAATTTGGTTTCAGGGATTAACTGGGAGATGGTACAACCTATTGATCGTATGGAGAAACCTTGAGACAGCGCTGCTTTAGAATAGAAAACCCACACATAGAAACATAAAAAGAAGAGGTAGTTTGTAGCAGTAATTTCACATAATCATACCACAAACCTGCTTCATTCATGATGAGAAAACTAACTACAACAAGTTCCTACTTTGCTAACTATCTTATATGAAGCAGTAATAAAAAATATGCCTAAATGTTTTGAAATGTTAGCTGTCACATTGGGGCATTAAAGGGAGTGAAAATGGGAAGGCTGTTTTGTTATATGTTAGCAGTTTTCTTTTACCCCGCAATCAAGCCTAGCTAGATAGCTAGCAAGCCCAACTGGCAGCTGGCCAAAACAGATCACGTAGTTACTCACTTCTTTGTTTCTTCTGTTGTCAGTTCCACCACACACCGTTTACACACTCATTTGTAGAGCACAATTAAACAAATGACAGTTGGAACTCCATAGCAGAAAATATATGATTCTTGTTGCTAGGCTACAAGTTACAGTGCTTTTAGCTTGCGGATTTGCGCATGCATTTATCCAGAGGGAATCCAACAATGACGGCTAAGGTCTGAAAGAATGATATGGATTTAATATTTGTCAAATGATTGAGCATGTCCTCAAAACTCAAATAAGCATCAGAAATGCTCCTTATTTACCATATCAAAAAGCATATCAAAATCCTTATATTGACCTCAGTCAAGAGCATACATATACATTGTGTGTGGTGAGAAATTCTAGAATGTAGGCCTACCGTCTGTATTTGTCACCATAGAGACAATAAGATGTCCACATAGGCATATCTCAGGATATTGAATGAGTCCATATCCAAACATAGGAAATGTCAATGTGTGATATTCAGAGTAATCCACAACATCATATATGTATAAAAGACACATCTGGATACAGAATGTCAGGATATGGTGCATATATCCACAAAACTTCAAATATACATTGGACATGGTCTGTATTTTCTCTCTCTTTCATTCTCTCTCTCTCTCTCTCTCTCTCTCTCTCTCTCTCTCTCTCTCTCTCTCTCTCTCTCTTTTTCCCTCTCTCACTCTTTATTTCTTTCTCTCTCTCTTTCTCTCTTTTTCTCTCTCTCTTTCTCTCTCTGAGCGAAAACACATAATCCGTCCTGTGCTTTGTCGAGAGAAATGAGCTATATCTCTTCGTTGAGTGGGAGTCTTTCGTACGTTATTTTGCTCGTTCTGAGCTCTGTGCTCCAGCAGACATCACAAAAGAGACAAAGAGACATGAAACAGCTCAGCTAGCCATGAACTTCACTGAAACCATCAGAAACTGAACTTCACTTTATGGATTGAAAAGTGTACAGACCTTTTTTACAACAACAAAAAGTTTGCGTTTCAAAAAAGTTCTATAGCATAAAGACAGACCCCTCCTGTCTTTCTACACCTGCGTTGCTTGCTGTTTGGGGTTTTAGGCTGGGTTTCTGTACAGCACTTCGAGATATTAGCTGATGTACGAGGGGCTATAGAAAATAAACTTGATTTGATTCGATTTAGCTGAACATACACTACATGACCAAAAGTATGTGGACACCTGCTCGTCGAACATCTCTTTCCAAAATCATGAGCATTAATATGGAGTAGGTCCGCCGTTTGCTGCAACAACAGCCTCCACTCTTCTGGGAAGGATTTCCACTAGATGTTGGAACATTGCTGAGGGGACTTGCTTCCATTCAGCCATTAGAGCATTAGTAAGGTCGGGCACTGATGTTGGCCGATTAGGCCTGGCTCACAGTCAGCATTCCAGTTCATCCCAACGGTGTTCGATGGGGTTGAGGTCAGGGATCTGAGCAGGCCAGTCAAGTTATGCATTGTTATGTTGAAACCGGAAAGGGCCATCCCCAAACTGTTACCACATAGTTGGTGGCACAGAATCGTCTAGAATGTCATTGTATGCTATAGAGTTAAGATTTCCCTCCACTGGAACTAAGGGGCCCAAACCATGAGAAACAGCCCCAGACCATTATTCCTCCTCCACCAAACTTTACAGTTGGCACTATGCATTCGGGCAGGTAGCATTCTCCTGGCGTTCATGAAACCCAGATTGGTCCATCGAACTGCCAGATGGTGAAGGGTGATTCATCCCTCCAGAGAAAGCCTTTCCACTGCTCCAGAGTCCAATAGCGGCCAGCTTTCCACTGCTCCAGAGTCCAGTAGCGGCCAGCTTTCCACTGCTCCAGAGTCCAGTAGCGGCCAGCTTTCCACTGCTCCAGAGGCCAATAGCGGCGAGCTTTCCACTACTCAAGCCTACACTTGACTGCACTTTCTTTCTCTCTCTCCCTCTCTCTCTTTTCTTTCTCTCTATCTCTCTCTCTTTCTGCCTACAGTAGCAGTGTAAACACATAATCCGTCCTGTGCTTTGTTGAGAGAAATGAGCTATAACTCTTCTGTGAGTGGGAGTCTTTAGTTCGTTATATTGCTCGTTCGGAGCTCCGTGCTGCAACAGACATCACAAAGAGACATAGAAACAGCATGGGATCTCATATCCTCATTCTCTCTCTCTCTCTCTCTCTCTCTCTCTCTCTCTCTCTCTCTCTCTCTCTCTCTCTCTCTCTCTCTCTCTTTCATTTTCTTGTTTTGTCTATCTCATTTCTCTCTAGTTTCTTTCCTCTTTTAATCTGTCTCTTAGAGCCCTGCTCATCATTCTGTCTCTCCAACTCATTTCCTTTCTTCGCTCTCTTTTCCTGTCTCATCTGATGGTCTCTTTCTCTTTATCTTCACCTGCCTCCTCTGATGGTCTCCTTCTCTTTATCCTCACCTGTCTCCTCCGATGGTCTCTTTCTCTTTATCCGCACCTGTCTCCTCTGATGGTCTCTTTATCTTTATCCTCACCTGTCTCCTCTGATGGTCTCTTTCTCTTTATCCTCACCTGTCTCCTCCGATGGTCTTTTTCTCTTTATCCTCACCTGTCTCCTCTGATGGTGTCTTTATCCTCACCTGTCTCCTCTGATGGTCTCTTTCTCTTTATCCTCACCTGTCTCCTCTGATGGTGTCTTTATCCTCACCTGTCTCCTCTGATGGTCTCTTTCTCTTTATCCTCACCTGCCTCCTCTGATGGTCTCTTTCTCTTTATCCTCACCTGTCTCTTCTGATGGTCTCTTTCTCTTTATCCTCACCTGTCTCCTCTGATGGTGTCTTTATCCTCACCTGTCTCCTCTGATGGTCTCTTTCTCTTTATCCTCACCTGTCTCCTCTGATGGTCTCTTTCTCTTTATCCTCACCTGTCTCCTCTGATGGTCTCTTTCTCTTTATCCTCACCTGTCTCCTCTGATGGTCTCTTTCTCTTTATCCTCACCTGTCTCCTCTGATGGTCTCTTTCCCTTTATCCTCACCTGTCTCCTCTGATGGTCTCTTTATCCTCACCTGTCTCCTCTGATGGTCTCTTTCTCTTTATCCTCACCTGTCTCCTCTGATGGTCTCTTTATCCTCACCTGTCTCCTCTGATGGTCGCTTTCTCTTTATCCTCACCTGTCTCCTCTGATGGTCTCTTTATCCTCACCTGTCTCCTCTGATGGTCTCTTTATCCGCACCTGTCTCCTCTGATGGTCTCTTTCTCTTTATCCTCACCTGTCTCCTCTGATGGTCGCTTTCTCTTTATCTACACCTTTCTCCTCTGATGGTCTCTTTCTCTTTATCCTCGCCTGTCTCCTCTGATGGTCTCTTTATCCTCACCTGTCTCATCTGATGGTCTCTTTCTCTTTATCCGCACCTGTCTCCTCTGATGGTCTCTTTCTCTTTATCCGCACCTGTCTCCTCTGATGGTGTCTTTATCCTCACCTGTCTCCTCTGATGGTCTCTTTCCCTTTATCCTCACCTGTCTCCTCTGATGGTCGCTTTCTCTTTATCCGCACCTGTCTCCTCTGATGGTGTCTTTATCCTCACCTGTCTCCTCTGATGGTCTCTTTCCCTTTATCCTCACCTGTCTCCTCTGATGGTCTCTTTCTCTTTATCCTCACCTGTCTCCTCTGATGGTGTCTTTATCCTCACCTGTCTCCTCTGATGGTCTCTTTCTCTTTATCCTCATCTGTCTCTTCTGATGGTCTCTTTCTCTTTATCCTCACCTGTCTCATCTGATGGTCTCTTTCTCTTTATCCTCACCTGTCTCCTCTGATGGTCTCTTTCTCTTTATCCTCACCTGTCTCCTCTGATGGTCTCTTTATCCTCACCTGTCTCCTCTGATGGTCTCTTTCTCTTTATCCTCACCTGTCTCCTCTGATGGTCTCTTTCTCTTTATCCTCACCTGTCTCCTCTGATGGTCTCTTTCTCTTTATCCTCACCTGTCTCCTCCGATGGTCTCTTTCTCTTTATCCTCACCTGTCTCCTCTGATGGTCTCTTTATCCTCACCTGTCTCCTCTGATGGTCTCTTTCTCTTTATCCTCACCTGTCTCCTCTGATGGTCTCTTTATCCTCACCTGTCTCCTCTGATGGTCTCTTTCTCTTTATCTTCACCTGTCTCCTCTGATGGTCTCTTTCTCTTTATCCTCACCTGTCTCCTCTGATGGTGTCTTTATCCTCACCTGTCTCCTCTGATGGTCTCTTTCTCTTTATCCTCACCTGTCTCCTCTGATGGTGTCTTTATCCTCACCTGTCTCATCTGATGGTCTCTTTCCCTTTATCCTCACCTGTCTACTCTGATGGTCTCTTTATCCTCACCTGTCTCCTCTGATGGTCTCTTTATCCTCACCTGTCTCCCCTGATGGTCTCTTTATCCTCACCTGTCTCCTCTGATGGTCTCTTTATCCTCACCTGTCTCCCCTGATGGTCTCTTTATCCTCACCTGTCTCCTCCGATGGTCTTTTTATCCTTACCTATCTCCTCTGATGGTCTCTTTATCCTCACCTGCCTCCTCTGATTGTCTTTTTATCCTCACCTGTCTCCTCTGATCGTCTTTTTATCCTCACCTGTCTCCTCTGATGGTCTCTTTATCCTCACCTGTCTCCCCTGATGGTCTCTTTATCCTCACCTGTCTCCTCTGATGGTCTCTTTATCCTGAGCTGTCTCCTCTGATGGTCTCTTTCTCTTTATCCTCACCTGTCTCCTCTGATGGTCTTTTTATCCTCACCTGTCTCCCCTGATGGTCTCTTTATCCTCACCTGTCTCATCTGATGGTCTCTTTATCCTCACCTGTCTCCTCTGATGGTCTTTTTATCCTCACCTGTCTCTTCTGATGATCTCTTTATCCTCACCTGTCTCCTCTGATGGTGTCTTTATCCTCACCTGTCTCATCTGATGGTCTCTTTATCCTCACCTGTCTCCTCTGATGGTCTCTTTATCCTCACCTGTCTCCTCTGATGGTGTCTTTCTCTTTATCCTCACCTGTCTCCCCTGATGGTTTCTTTATCCTCACCTGTCTCCTCTGATGGTCTCTTTCTCTTTATCCTCACCTGTCTCCCCTGATGCTCTCTTTATCCTCACCTGTCTCCTCTGATGGTCTCTTCATCCTCACCTGTCTCATCTGATGGTCTCTTTATCCTCACCTGTCTCCTCTGATGGTCTTTTTATCCTCACCTGTCTCCTCTGATGATCTCTTTATCCTCACCTGTCTCCTCTGATGGTCTTTTTATCCTCACCTGTCTCCTCTGATGGTCTCTTTATCCTCACCTGTCTCCTCTGATGGTGTCTTTATCCTCACCTGTCTCCTCTGATGGTGTCTTTCTCTTTATCCTCACCTGTCTCCCCTGATGGTTTCTTTATCCTCACCTGTCTCCTCTGATGGTCTTTTTATCTTCACCTGTCTCCTCTGATGATCTCTTTATCCTCACCTGTCTCCTCTGATGGTGTCTTTATCCTCACCTGTCTCATCTGATGGTCTCTTTATCCTCACCTGTCTCCTCTGATGGTCTTTTTATCCTCACCTGTCTCCTCTGATGGTCTCTTTATCCTCACCTGTCTCCTCTGATGGTGTCTTTATCCTCACCTGTCTCCTCTGATGGTCTCTTTCTCTTTATCCTCACCTGTCTCCACTGATGGTTTCTTTATCCTCACCTGTCTCCTCTGATGGTCTCTTTCTCTTTATCCTCACCTGTCTCCCCTGATGGTTTCTTTATCCTCACCTGTCTCCTCTGATGGTCTCTTTCTCTTTATCCTCACCTGTCTCCTCTGATTGTCTCTTTATCCTCACCTGTCTCCTCTGATGGTGTCTTTATCCTCACCTGTCTCATCTGATGGTCTCTTTCTCTTTATCCTCACCTGTCTCTTCTGATGGTCTCTTTCTCTTTATCCTCACCTGTCTCATCTGATGGTCTCTTTCTCTTTATCCTCACCTGTCTCCTCTGATGGTCTCTTTCTCTTTATCCTCACCTGTCTCCTCTGATGGTCTCTTTATCCTCACCTGTCTCCTCTGATGGTCTCTTTCTCTTTATCCTCACCTGTCTCCTCTGATGGTCTCTTTCTCTTTATCCTCACCTGTCTCCTCTGATGGTCTCTTTCTCTTTATCCTCACCTGTCTCCTCCGATGGTCTCTTTCTCTTTATCCTCACCTGTCTCCTCTGATGGTCTCTTTATCCTCACCTGTCTCCTCTGATGGTCTCTTTCTCTTTAACCTCACCTGTCTCCTCTGATGGTCTCTTTATCCTCACCTGTCTCCTCTGATGGTCTCTTTCTCTTTATCTTCACCTGTCTCCTCTGATGGTCTCTTTCTCTTTATCCTCACCTGTCTCCTCTGATGGTGTCTTTATCCTCACCTGTCTCCTCTGATGGTCTCTTTCCCTTTATTCCCACCTGTCTCCTCTGATGGTGTCTTTATCCTCACCTGTCTCATCTGATGGTCTCTTTCCCTTTATCCTCACCTGTCTACTCTGATGGTCTCTTTATCCTCACCTGTCTCCTCTGATGGTCTCTTTCTCTTTATCCTCACCTGTCTCCTCTGATGGTGTCTTTATCCTCACCTGTCTCATCTGATGGTCTCTTTCCCTTTATCCTCACCTGTCTACTCTGATGGTCTCTTTATCCTCACCTGTCTCCCCTGATGGTCTCTTTATCCTCACGTGTCTCCTCTGATGGTCTCTTTATCCTCACCTGTCTCCCCTGATGGTCTCTTTATCCTCACCTGTCTCCTCCGATGGTCTTTTTATCCTTACCTATCTCCTCTGATGGTCTCTTTATCCTCACCTGCCTCCTCTGATTGTCTTTTTATCCTCACCTGTCTCCTCTGATCGTCTTTTTATCCTCACCTGTCTCCTCTGATGGTCTCTTTATCCTCACCTGTCTCCCCTGATGGTCTCTTTATCCTCACCTGTCTCCTCTGATGGTCTCTTTATCCTGAGCTGTCTCCTCTGATGGTCTCTTTCTCTTTATCCTCACCTGTCTCCTCTGATGGTCTTTTTATCCTCACCTGTCTCCCCTGATGGTCTCTTTATCCTCACCTGTCTCATCTGATGGTCTCTTTATCCTCACCTGTCTCCTCTGATGGTCTTTTTATCCTCACCTGTCTCTTCTGATGATCTCTTTATCCTCACCTGTCTCCTCTGATGGTGTCTTTATCCTCACCTGTCTCATCTGATGGTCTCTTTATCCTCACCTGTCTCCTCTGATGGTTTCTTTATCCTCACCTGTCTCCCCTGATGTTCTCTTTATCCTCACCTGTCTCCTCTGATGGTCTCTTTATCCTGAGCTGTCTCCTCTGATGGTCTCTTTCTCTTTATCCTCACCTGTCTCCTCTGATGGTCTTTTTATCCTCACCTGTCTCCCCTGATGGTCTCTTTATCCTCACCTGTCTCATCTGATGGTCTCTTTATCCTCACCTGTCTCCTCTGATGGTCTTTTTATCCTCACCTGTCTCTTCTGATGGTCTTTTTATCCTCACCTGTCTCCCCTGATGGTCTCTTTATCCTCACCTGTCTCATCTGATGGTCTCTTTATCCTCACCTGTCTCCTCTGATGGTCTTTTTATCCTCACCTGTCTCTTCTGATGATCTCTTTATCCTCACCTGTCTCCTCTGATGGTGTCTTTATCCTCACCTGTCTCATCTGATGGTCTCTTTATCCTCACCTGTCTCCTCTGATGGTGTCTTTATCCTCACCTGTCTCCCCTGATGGTTTCTTTATCCTCACCTGTCTCCTCTGATGGTCTCTTTCTCTTTATCCTCACCTGTCTCCCCTGATGCTCTCTTTATCCTCACCTGTCTCCTCTGATGGTCTCTTCATCCTCACCTGTCTCATCTGATGGTCTCTTTATCCTCACCTGTCTCCTCTGATGGTCTTTTTATCCTCACCTGTCTCCTCTGATGATCTCTTTATCCTCACCTGTCTCCTCTGATGGTCTTTTTATCCTCACCTGTCTCCTCTGATGGTCTCTTTATCCTCACCTGTCTCCTCTGATGGTGTCTTTATCCTCACCTGTCTCCTCTGATGGTGTCTTTCTCTTTATCCTCACCTGTCTCCCCTGATGGTTTCTTTATCCTCACCTGTCTCCTCTGATGGTCTTTTTATCTTCACCAGTCTCCTCTGATGATCTCTTTATCCTCACCTGTCTCCTCTGATGGTGTCTTTATCCTCACCTGTCTCATCTGATGGTCTCTTTATCCTCACCTGTCTCCTCTGATGGTCTTTTTATCCTCACCTGTCTCCTCTGATGGTCTCTTTATCCTCACCTGTCTCCTCTGATGGTGTCTTTATCCTCACCTGTCTCCTCTGATGGTCTCTTTCTCTTTATCCTCACCTGTCTCCACTGATGGTTTCTTTATCCTCACCTGTCTCCTCTGATGGTCTCTTTCTCTTTATCCTCACCTGTCTCCCCTGATGGTTTCTTTATCCTCACCTGTCTCCTCTGATGGTCTCTTTCTCTTTATCCTCACCTGTCTCCTCTGATTGTCTCTTTATCCTCACCTGTCTCCTCTGATGGTGTCTTTATCCTCACCTGTCTCATCTGATGGTCTTTTTATCCTCACCTGTCTCCTCTGATGGTCTCTTTATCCTCACCTGTCTCCTCTGATGGTGTCTTTATCCTCACCTGTCTCATCTGATGGTCTTTTTATCCTCACCTGTCTCCTCTGATGGTCTCTTTATCCTCACCTGTCTCCCCTGATGGTCTCTTTATCCTCACCTGTCTCCCCTGATGGTCTCTTTATCCTCACCTGTCTCCCCTGATGGTCTCTTTATCCTCACCTGTCTCCCCTGATGGTCTCTTTATCCGCACCTGTCTCCTCTGATGGTCTCTTTATCCTCACCTGTCTCATCTTATGGTCTCTTTATCCGCACCTGTCTCCTCTGATGGTCTCTTTATCCTCACTTGTCTCCCCTGATGGTCTCTTTATCCTCACGTGTCTCCTCTGATGGTCTCTTTATCCTCACGTGTCTCCTCTGATGGTCTTTCTCTTAATTCTCACCTGTCTCATCTGATGGTCTCTTTATCCCCACCTGCCTCCTCTGATGGTCTCTTTCTCTTTATCCTCACCTGCCTCCTCTGATGGTCTCCTTCTCTTTATTCCCACCTGTCTCCTCCGATGATGTCTTTATCCTCACCTGTCTCCTCTGTTGGTCTCTTTCTCTTTATCCCCACCTGCCTCCTCTGAGGTTT
Source organism: Salvelinus fontinalis (assembly GCF_029448725.1). NCBI lineage: Eukaryota > Metazoa > Chordata > Actinopteri > Salmoniformes > Salmonidae > Salvelinus > Salvelinus fontinalis. The sequence goes on from NC_074696.1 coordinate 15,362,493, forward strand.
ACTTTCTCTTTAATTTCTGAGTTACATTCATGTGCTGTTCTATAACCAATTTCTGTTTTCATGCAAGTGGCTGACTGTACAAATCACAGTTGCTGCCATTTGGCAGTACGCCCAGACTCTACTTTGAGAAAAAATTACTTTGTTTTGAGAACAAACAAAAATATCTCAGTTTCAAGGTCTCAGCTTAGAGAGGAGAAGCCTTGTGAGGTGTTGGTCTGTCACATGTTATGAAACGGTATTGGTCGGTCACATGAACGAAACAAAACGGTAATGATTAATTAATTATGCTTAATCATACAAATATAACTTGTCTGTGTTTAGCCGTATATAAACAACTGCTGGGTCTGCCCATAAAGAGCTCCTGACTGACACGTGTACTATGGTGCATTGAATTGGTTGGCACCTCTCCAGCGCACTGACAATAAACAATGATTTATTTAAGATTGACTTTGAGTGTCCCTGTGTAAGAATTTTTCCACAACACGCTCTTTCTCTTTATCCTCACCTGTCTCGTCTGATGGTCTCTTTCTCTTCATCACCACCTGTCTCATCTGATGGTCTCTTTCTCTTCATCCTCACCTGTCTCCTCTGTAAGCTCTGTAGGCTCTATAAGCACCTCCGACTTTCTCCTTTGTCTTTCTTTTGCTCTCGTTGTCACCCCCTCCCCCTCTCTCTCACTCTCGGCACGTTACCGAGGCCATGGCGCTATTCCCACACTTGCGTTCTAAAGAGGCTTCTTTTTGGGAATGCGAAAATAGAATGTTTTACTGTATAATATGTGAAATGTCAAAATGTGTGTATGTTTTAAAAGCCAGGATTTCATGCTAATTTTGGCTTTGCATCAAGTAGAATTTGTTGCACACTAGTGAGGAAGGTACTCGTCTTTTCACACTCACGTTTGACAACAGCGTATAATCAGGATAGGGGATTTGCTCTGCAAAAATGTACAAAAGGCTGGGAACAACTGTGTTTGCACATTAGATGACACCTTCACAGTAGGGATGAGTGGGATGTTGATATGTGTTGCTTACTGCATACTTTTCTTTACAGAACAGTATGTTCTAAATACTATATAGTATTACTGTGCAATACTCTACTCCCCTCCCCTCACATAATCTCCTCTGTTCTCCCTCTCTTCACCAACACAACCTTACCCTTCAACGGGTAGCATCCACACTCTCCTCCCATCATCTCCTCCCCCCTTGTTGAAAATGAACCTTCTAACTTCACTGTTAATATTTAAAATACAAGTTATCAAACCCATTCACAGGGTTGGTTAACTCTGGAGACTCCTTTGGTGTCTACATGGTTAGGTAAATCAGCCTTCGGTTTCATTGCACCCTATGTTTGGAATGATCTCCAAAAGACATTTCGATTGGATGCTTTGATGTCCCTGGATGCTTTGGTATCCCTCCTCCCCTCCCATCTCCTTGAACTCCCCTTCACTTGGACAGTGTCGACTCTCCACATCCTCCTCTCCTCTCTCCAGTAAAATATGTATAGAGCAGTGGGAAGGCAGGAGAAAGATGATGGAAAGATTGGAGAGGAAGGAGGAAAAGCAAACGAGAAGGTATTTTGGAGGCATGGTTGGCAGTGCATTGAGGTGAGACTGTCAATACACCTTCACCTCTTGGAAAAGACGATGAATAACTTGAGGGAGGTGGTGTGGGTCTTTTTTTGACGAGAGAGAGAGAGAGAGAAAGAGAGAGAGAGTGAGCAATTTTTTCAATCATTCTCATTCAACCGCAAGTTGCAGCGTGACACAATAGCTGGTTTAAGTACAGGAACAACAGGATACTATAGCGAAATGTTGTGATTTGTACATGAGGCTGGGTTAAATTAAGAAGAAAAGGGAAAGAGCGAGAGAGGAGAAAGGTTATGTCACAATCGTCTTCGTGAGAGAGAGTGGACCAAGGCGCAGCGTGTGCAAAATACATCTCTTTTATTTTAGAGAAGGGAAAAACATGCAACGAACACTATTACAAAACAAAACAACAAACGATTGTGAAGCTAAAGACGTAAGTACAAACACAAGCTACAAACGTACAACATAGACAATTACCCACAAACACCTAACGCCTATGGCTGCCTTAAATATGGCTCCCAATCAGAGACAACAATAAACAGCTGTCTCTGATTGAGAACCAAATCAGGCAACCATAGACTTTCCTAAACACCTACACTGAACACTACCCCATATCTACTACAAAACCCCCTAAACAATACCCACACCCTCAATTATGCAAAACACACAAACATTCCCCATGTCACACCCTGACCTAACTAAAATAATAAAGAAAACAAAGAATACTAAGGCCAGGGCGTGCCAGGGCGTGATACAAAAAATGTCACACCCTGACCTAACTAAAATTATAAAGAAAACAAAGAATACTAAGGCCAGGGCGTGACAGGTTAATTTAAGGTATCAGCTGTTTTTGGTTTGGCTGTGATGACGTTTCTATTTGTCGTTAAAATCACTTCAACTGTGACAGCAGCATAATTGTGTGTATGTGTGTTTGTGTAAATCTTCTCTCCGCACCCACACAAACCTCACTATTTGCTGGGTGGCATCCATATTCTCATCTTCCCCTCCCATCTCATTGAACACCCCTTCACTTGGACTGTGTTGGTTCTCCACATTCACTCCTCTCCTCTCTTCTCATCTCTCCCTCCTCTCACCTCCTCCCCTTTCCTCTCCACCTCTCCTCTGCTCTTCTCTCTTTCCTCTCACTTTCTCCCCTCTCCACTCTCCTCTCCTCTCCTCTCCTCTCCTCTCCTCTCCTCTCCTCTCTTCTCCTCTCCTCTCCTCTCCTCTCCTCTCCTCTCCTCTCCTCTCACGTCCCCCCCCCTCTCCTCTCCACTTCTCATCTCCTCTCACCTTCTCACATCCCCTCTCCTCTCCTCTCCTCCACTACTCCTCTCCTCTCCCATCCTCTCCTCTCCCCTTCCCCTCATTATTTCCCCTCTCCACCACCACCTTCCACACAAGGAAGAGAAGGGTTTCTATGGTTGGGGTGGAGCTGGGCAACCATAACCCCAGAATCCTTCTTTTAAAAAACATGCGCAATTGGATCGCAGATTGATCTTAAACATCCTGATAACACCTTCTATTACGTATAACTAATAACATGAATATAATAACTGGTCAAATACTTGAGGACTGCTTTGAAGTTGGTGGGCTGCGAAGAGTGAGCTCTCCGTCTTGTTACCAAGCAACTGATACCTTTGGGTAGCCGATGGATACGAGTGACCTCACAAGATGAACACTGAGCCAAGGCTTTGCTGGATCATGATCAGTTTATATTAAGAATGGTCTCCTGAGATGCATCCATGAAACTATTTATTTTTTAGCAAATATTGCACTGGCATGAGTATATATGTCAAGTTTATGGCTCAGTATGGTACTATTAAGATACAAATTGGAGGCTAAACTAGTATGACAGGGGTAGGCAACCATGTTCCTGGAATGCCACAAGTAGGCCTATTGCAGGATTTTGTTCCAACTAGGCACCACAACTGACTGAGCTAATTCATCAGTACAGTGATTACCTAAATCCAAAGCACATGGTCTTCCAGGTGGGTGAAATCAAAAAACATGAAGTGCCTGCAGCACTCCAGGACCAGGGTTACCTACCCCTGTTATAGGATATAGATTTATGTGGGTTCACGCTACGAGCCTTGGGAACTAAAGACTAGCTTACCATGTGAACCGCTACTACTATCCCAGAGAAGACAGATTCTTCTGCTTCTCACAGTATGATACTACTGCTGTTGCTGTCATCTGACTAAATTGTTGCTGTCATCTGACTAGATTGTTGCTGTCATCTGACTAGATTGTTGCTGTCATCTGACTAGATTGTTGCTGTCATCTGACTAGATTGTTGCTGTGATCTGACTAGATTGTTGCTGTCATCTGACTAGATTGTTGCTGTCATCTGACTAGATTGTTGCTGTCATCTGACTAGATTGTTGCTGTGATCTGACTATATTGTTGCTGTCATCTGACTAGATTGTTGCTGTCATCTGACTAGATTGTTGCTGTCATCTGACTAGATTGTTGCTGTCATCTGACTAGATTGTTGCTGTCATCTGACTAGATTGTTGCTGTCATCTGACTAGATTGTTGCTGTCATCTGACTAGATTGTTGCTGTCATCTGACTAGATTGTTGCTGTCATCTGACTAGATTGTTGCTGTCATCTGACTAGATTGTTGCTGTCATCTGACTAGATTGATACAGTGTGAATGACAGCAGCGTATGGACATTCACATTGGTGGATCAACTGTGTTGTATTGACTTGCATTGTCAGGCTGTCACGCCCTGGCCTTAGTATTCTTTGTTTTCTTTATTTTAGTTAGGTCAGGGTGTTACATGGGGAATGTTTGTGTGTTTTGTCTAGTCGAGGGTGTGTGTATTGTTTAGGGGGTTTTGTAGTAGGTATGGGGTAGTGTTCAGTGTAGGTGTTTAGGAAAGTCTATGGTTGCCTGATTTGGTTCTCAATCAGAGACAGCTGTTTATTGTTGTCTCTGATTGGGAGACATATTTAAGGCAGCCATAGGCTTTAGGTGTTTGTGGGTAATTGTCTATGTTCTATGTTGCATGTGTGCACTCAGTTCGGTTTAGCTTCACGATCGTTTGTTTTGTTTCATTTTGTAAGTGTTTTGTTTTTTCCTTCATTAAAAGAAGATGTATTTTTCACGCGCTGCGCCTTGGTCCTCTCTCTCTTATCAAGACAATCGTGACAGAATTACCCACCAGAATCGGACCAAGCGGCGTGTCAAGAGGCAACAGGACCCTCCTACACAGGATTCATGGACATGGGAGGAGATATTGGATGGCAAGGGACCTTGGGCACACCCGGGAGAATATCGCCTCCCTCGTGAAGAGCTGGAGGCAGCTAAAGCCGAGAGGAGGCGATATGAGGAGGCAGCACGGAAGCAAGGCTGGAAGCCCGTGAGTACAACCCAAAAATTTCTTGGGGGGGGGGGGGCTTAAAGGGAGAGTGGCGAAGTCAGATAGGAGACCTGTGCCTACTCCCTGTACTTACCGTGGAGAGCGAGAGTACGGTCAGACACCGTGTTACGCAGTAGAGCGCATGGTGTCTCCTGTATGAGTGCATAGCCCGGTGAGGTACATTCCAGCTCCACTTATCGGATGGGCTAGATTGAGCGTTGAGCTGGATGTCATGAAGCCGGCCCAACACATCTGGCCACCAGTGCGTCTCCTCGGGCCGGCTTACATGGCACCAGCCTTACGCATGGTGTCCCCGGTTCGCCTACACAGCCCGGTGCAGGTTATTCCTCCTCCCCGCACTGGTCGGGCGACAGGGAGCGTACAACCCGGTAAGGTTGGGCAGGCTCAGTGCTCAAGGGAGACAGTACGCCTGCACGGTCTGGTATTTCAGGCGCCACCTCCCCGCCCCAACCCAGTACCACCAGTGCCTACACCACGCACCAGGCTTCCTGTGCGTCTTCAGAGCCCTGTTCCTCCTCCACGCACTAGCTCTATGGTGCGTGTCTCCAGCCCATTACCACCAGTGCCTACACCACGCACCATGCCTCCTGTGCATCTCGAGAGTCCTGTGCGTCCTGTTGCTGCTCCCCGCACTAGTCCTAAGATGCGTGTCCCCAACTTGGTACCACCAGTGCCGGCACCACGCACTAGGCCTAATGTGCGTCTCCAGGGTCCAGTGTGCCCTGTTGCTTCTCCCCGCACTAGCCTTCAGGTGCGTGTCCCCAGCCCGGTACCACCAGTTCCGGCACCACGCACCAGGCCTACAGTGCGTCTCATCCGGCCAGAGTCTGTCGTCTGCCCAGCGGCGCCTGAACTGCCCTTCTGCCCAGCGGCGCCTGAACTGTCCGTCTGCCCAACGGCACCTGAACTGCCCGTCTGCCCAACGGCGCCTGAACTGCCCGTCTGCCCAACGCCGTCTGAACTGTCCGTCTGCCGAGCGCCGCATGAACTGCCCGTCTGTACTGAGCCTTCAGAGCCGTCCGTCAGACAGGAGCCGCTAGAGCCTTCCGCCAGACAGGAGCCGCTAGAGCCTTCCGCCAGACAGGAGCCGCTAGAGCCTTCCGCCAGACAGGAGCCGCTAGAGCCTTCCGCCAGACAGGAGCCGCTAGAGCCTTCCGCCAGACAGGAGCCGCCAGAGCCTTCCGCCAGCCATGAGCCGCCAGAGCCTTCCGCCAGCCATGAGCAGCCAGAGCCTTCAGCCAGCCATGAGCAGCCAGATCCGTCAGCCAGCCATGAGCAGCCAGATCCGTCAGCCAGCCATGAGCAGCCAGATCCGTCAGCCAGCCATGAGCAGCCAGATCCGTCAGCCAGCCATGAGCAGCCAGATCCGTCAGCCAGCCATGAGCAGCCAGATCCGTCAGCCAGCCATGAGCAGCCAGATCCGTCAGCCAGCCATGAGCAGCCAGATCCGTCAGCCAGCAAATGAGCAGCCAGATCCGTCAGCCAGCAAATGAGCAGCCAGATCCATCAGCCCGGAGCTGCAGTCCCTCAGTCCGGAGCTACCGTCCCCCAGTCCGGAGCTGCCGTCCCCCAGTCCGGAGCTGCCGTCCCCCAGTCCGGAGCTGCCGTCCCCCAGTCCGGAGCTGCCGTCCCCCAGTCCGGAGCTGCCGTCCCCCAGTCCGGAGCTGCCGTCCCCCAGTCCGGAGCTGCCGTCCCCCAGTCCGGAGCTGCCGTCCCCCAGTCCGGAGCTGCCGTCCCCCAGTCCGGAGCTACCCCTCTGTCCGGAGCTACCCATCCGTCCGGTGGCGCCCTCTGGGATGGTCTTCAGTCCGGGACTTGCTAAAAGGGTCGCCGCTCCAGAGGCGCCACCAAAGCGAGTATTGACAATGGTGGAGTGGGGGCCATGTCCCGCACCCGAGCCGCCGCCATAATAAGGCCCACCCCGGATCCTCCCCTTCTATGTCAGGTTGTGCGGTCGGAGTCCGCACCTTTGGAGGGGTGGGGGGGGGGGGGGGGGGGGGTACTGTCACGCCCTGGCCTTAGTATTCTTTGTTTTCTTTATTTTAGTTAGGTCAGGGTGTGACATTGGGAATGTTTGTGTGTTTTGTCTAGTTGAGGGTGTGTGTATTGTTTAGGGGGTTTTGTAGTATGTATGGGGTTGTGTTCAGTGTAGGTGTTTAGGAAAGTCTATGGTTGCCTGATTTGGTTCTCAATCAGAGACAGCTGTTTATTGTTGTCTCTGATTGGGAGCCATATTTAAGGCAGCGATAGGCTTTAGGTGTTTGTGGGTAATTGTCTATGTTCTATGTTGCCTGTGTGCACTTAGTTCGGTTTAGCTTCACGATCGTTTGTTTTGTTCATTTTGTAAGTGTTTTGTTTTTTCCTTCATTAAAAGAAGATGTATTTTTCACGCGCTGCGCCTTGGTCCTCTCTCTCTTATCAAGACAATCGTGACACAGGCAAACGTTGCATCTGGGTCCACAGAGGTACACTTATCCTTGTTGTCAGGAGACTGTCAGGGAGTTTCGTCAATTCCCAGCCCCAGTAATAGGCTGTGTTTAAAATGGCACCCTATACCCAATATTTAGTGCACTACTTTTGACCATGGCCCAGATTCCGATTCCGATTCTTTAATAGTCACATGTACAGGGTTGCAGGTGTGATTCCAGCTCCAACATGCAGGACTAGTGGAATAAAATAATTAAAATTGTAATAAAAAACAATAGAAATAGAACAATATAATAACAACTGTAACATTGATGAATAAATACATGTTCATTGTGGTGGAGTCGGAGTAAAGACTGTCGAGGGGCTGGGGTGGAATGACCATAGGGGGAGCAGCAGCATGAACATTGAGGGGGTGGGTGGAATGACCATAGGGGGAGCAGCAGCATGAACATTGAGGGGGTGGGTGGAATGACCATAGGGGGAGCAGCAGCATGAACATTGAGGGGGTGGGGTGGAATGACCATAGGGGGAGCAGCAGCATGAACATTGAGGGGGTGGGTGGAATGACCATAGGGGGAGCAGCAGCATGAACATTGAGGGGGTGGGTGGAATGACCATAGGGGGAGCAGCAGCATGAACATTGAGGGGGTGGGCTGGAATGACCATAGGGGGAGCAGCAGCATGAACATTGAGTGAAATAAAAACAAAAAAGTAATAATATACATATTAATAACTGGAACAGTGAGAGATGTTCCATCGGGGGAGTAGCATGTAAGGTAAGTGAGAGTTAAGGGTGTGTGGGGGGGGGGGGTCCATGATGCTCCGGTTCTGCCCGTGTCTGAGTGATTGAAGTGGGGAGAACAGGGCATGGCTTGGGTGGCTGGGGTCCTTGATGATGTTCTTCGCCTTCCTGCAACACCTGGTGTTGTAGGTGTCCTGTAGGTCAGGCAGTGTGCACCCAATCGAGTGTTTCGGCTGCATGTATCACCCTCTGAAGAGCCTTGAGATCCTGGCCTTGCGGTCCGCGGCGGTGGAGTTGCCGTGCCAGGCTGAGGCAGCCCGACATTATGCTCTCGATGAACTGAGTACGCACTCATGTGGTGTCCTCGTGTACAGGATCAGTGTCGAGGAGGTAATGTTGCCTACCTTCACCACCTGGAGGCGTCCCATCAGGAAGTCCAGGACTCAGTTACATAGGGAGCAGTTCAGACCCAGGCCTGTGAGCTTTGTAATGAGCTTATAGGGCACTATGGTATTGAAGGCTGAGCTGTAGTCGATGAACATCAGCCTCACATATGCATTCCTTTTGTTCAGGTGGGTAAGGGCAGTGTGCAGTGCAATGGTGATTGCGTCATCTGTGGATCTCTCAGGGTGGTAGGTGAATTGGAGAGGTTTGAGTGTGTTGGGGTGGGAGGAGGTGATGTGGTCTTTGACTAGCCTCTCATAGCACTTCATGGTGATGGAGGTGAGTGCTACTGGTTGGTAGTCATTCAGTACAGTTACTTTCCCTTTCTTGAGCACAGGGATGATAGTGGACATCTTGAAGCAGGTGGGTATAAAGGCTTGAGCTAGGGAGAGAATGAAAATGTCAGAGAACACAACAGCCAGCTGGGGTGCTCTGAGGGCATGGCTAGATGAGTCTGGTCAAAAGTAGCGCACTGTGTCAGGAGTAGGGGGCCATTTGGGATGCACCCATATTCACAATTCACAAACATCATTACACATCCTGTTTTAAAAAATCTAGACGAAATTTGTATTTCTACAAAGTGCTAGATAAATAAAATCGAATTAATTGATTTTAGTACTGATGAAATCCCAAACATCCTCCTTAGGAAAACACAAAATCTAATCCGCTATATAAGAGAAATCTGGCCACTGATATGCTGATACCACTTACTGGCCTGCCCATAATTCACTATCTAGAATGAATCGCTAGGATGAATATTGTATGCCATTTTGACATTCTTCATTGCTCTCTCTCTCTCTCTCTCTCTCTCTCTCTCTCTCTCTCTCCCTCTCCTTCCTGTCCTTCCTGTGCTTTCATCTCTCCTCATCCACAGTATCCTTCCTCTCTTCTCACTCTCTCTTCTTCCTCTTCCTTTCTTTCCCTATTTCCGAACACCATCTTTCTATCATATATCTGGTGGAGCTGAATCAGGGAGGCCCTCATCTTGCTAGGCTTGTTTTGTTCTCCATCCAGCTGTATGTTTGACCTTGACTATAATATTGGTGTGAAGAGATGTATATCAATAGATCATAATTCTTGACTATAATGGAACTCTACTGTATATATCTTCAAGAGTCACTTGAGGCACCAGTAGTTATCCTATGATTCACACAGATACTGTAGAACTGATAAGGATCTGACTGAAGATCAAGGAACACCCAGCAGAAAACCCCGGCAGGAAAACCTAGCAGTGCACTTGAATGTTAATTTGAAGACAAAAATAACATGTCTTTTTTCATGTTACTCCCTTGAGGTAATGTACATATTACAGTACATCCAGTAATTGGTTTGAAGGATAAACCACCTGAGTTTAGAAAGATAAACCAACTGGACCATTTAAACATGTATGTTTAAAGCTAGCATAAGGTAGGCCTAGTGAACACATACAAAATAGCCATTGTGAACTTTGGGCAAATGCCAGATGGGCTGGTCCATGTTTAGCCAGTGGGCCTGTTGTTAGAAATGTCCAGGCTAATACTAGGGCTGTGGCGGTCATGACATTTTGTCAGACGGTAATTGTCAAGCAAATAACTGCCGGTCTGACGGTAATTGACCGTTAATTAACATAAACACATTTAGCATTTCCTGGCTTCCACGCATAGTCTACAGGCCACTGATGCAGACATCCACATTTTAAAATGTCTAATAAATCCATGTAATATAGCCTACAGCATCACATTAAATCCATTATGTATTTTAGACAGGTCTAAAGAAACATGATATGAAGAAATGTAGTTTATTTCAGAATAACAGAATAGCATACTCTGAGTAGTCCTTATGTTAGGCAATGATATGGCTATGCCATATGGCTGTGGGCTACACTAGTTAATTTAGCAGACAAGATTTGCTTATAACTCTGTGGCATTATTTTCTATTATTTTATAGTATAAAGAATACAATTGAACATAGCTGAATAAAATATATATCACATTTTCTCCAAACAATTTGAGGGAGTGTGCACATGTGCGTTGAGCAGTTAACAAAGAAACAGGTCCTCCTAGTATATGCTTAATTTTGTTATTAATGCAACTTTAGTTGTTCTACAAACGTTGGGCTATATGTTATGATTTTTTATACATTCTAACGCTGCATGATGCGACTCTAATGATGATTGGAAAAAAGTTGCATGAAAGGCATGAGCTCTGCTTAGTGTTTTTGCACTGTACGCACTTCATCAGTCTCTCATTCACAATTTGACAAGTACTTGATAATGCTTCGAATTTCGCGGTGGCATCCCCTTTGTGTGACCGTAATGCCCACTAAACAAATCCAGGCCTTTTGTGGCCAGTGGCCATTGTGCCCCTGGGCTGAATATAACAATTATAATTCCCATCTTCCGGCTGCGTGCTCTGAAGCACCTCTCACTCACATGGCTCTCTCAGATATTTAAATTCTTATTAGCCAATGCCCGTCACATGATTGGGTCTTTCTCACAGGCTACAAGTGAAGACAGACACATAGGGGCCACAACTGTGAGCATCCTTATAAAATTCCAAGTCAAATAAGATGTTGGAAGAACTGTCCACATTTACTTTTCGTCAGCCAACAAGATAAGTAGGCCTAACGAACAGCAAAAGCACTAGCCTATGTCAATCTACTATCCCCCATAGAACAGAAGTTGACCTATTCTATTCTGTGTGAGAAATAAATATTCCAAACATAGTCTGGGACTGTTGTGGGATGTGATAGATCCTAAATTAATGCAACCACAAGCATCAAACAACTTTTAAAAGCAATGAGGCTGATGCAACAGATAATAACTTTTAGTTAAAATGTTGATAAACTATTAGGCTATTTCATCACAGTATAAGTGGAGCAATGCACACACAGCAGCAGGCTATACGTTTCACGCCCTGACCGTAGAGATCCTTTTAATTCTCTATTTGGTAGGTCAGGGTGTGACTAGGGTGGGAAATCTATGTTTATATTTCTTTGTTGGCCGAGTATGGTTCCCAATCAGAGGCAGCTGTCTATCGTTGTCTCTGATTGGGGATCATACTTAGGCAGCCCTTTTTCCCACCTTCAGTTGTGGGATCTTGTCTTTTGTGTTGCAGGTGTTGCACTCCTAACTTTACGTTCGTTGAGTTGTTTATGTTTTTTTTTTGTGGAACATTTAATATTAAAGAAAATGTACGCCTACCATACTGCACCTTGGTCTTCATTTAACGACGGACATAAGAGAAGATCCCACCACCAACGGACCAAGCAGCGTGGTCAGGAGGACTGGACCTGGGAGGAAATCCTGGACGGAGCAGGACCCTGGACAAGGGCCGGAAGGTATCGCCGTCTGAAGGAGGCGATAGAGGCAGCAAAAGCGGAACAGCGACGATACGAGGAGATAGCTCAACAACGGAAGCCCGAGAGGCAGCTCCCAATTTATTTATTTTTTGGGGGGGGAAACGGGGAGATTGGCGGAGTCAGGGTTTAGACCTGAGCCAACTCCCCGTGCTTATCGTAGGGATTGTGTGACCGGTCAGGCACCGTGTTATGCGGTGATGCGCACGGTGTCTCCAGTGCGCATTCACAGCCTGGTGCGCTCTGTTCCAGCTTCTCGTAGTTGCCGTACTAGAGTGGGCATTCAGCCAGGATGGATCTTGCCGGCTCAGCGCTCCTGGTCTTTACATATACTAAATAATATATGTGTGAAATTTGTTTTGATTTGATTTAGTCTCGAAACAGGGGCAGGGGGGGAAGCGTCATCTATGCACTTAAATAACGAATGGAGGACACTTTTCCTATGGTTCATTTTCTTGCCAGCCAGGTGGGCTATACTCCTGTTGTAAAGAGAAGTAACGTGCTTAATATTAGGAAAGTTGAGAAATACATGTAGTACACCTAGCCTATTTAAAGCTGATGGGATCCTCCTCTTCTTAATTGAGGTCATCATAACTCTCTTTTCTCATGCAATTGCATAGCCTTTAAAAATGCATTGATGTCAGAGTGATTAGAGGAACAATAGAGTGTTGTGATCCAGGCAGTTAGAGTGTTTGATAGGTTACTAATGACCATCAGTAGCATCAGTGTTTGGAGAAGCCTAATTACCGTGACTAACGGTAATGACTCGTGACCGCATGTGTGGCGGTAATACGGTCACTGTAAGAACCCTAGCTGATACCTGGTCCCTGGTTGAGGATCTGTGTTAAAAATATCCAGGCTGATACCTGGTCCATCTCTAATAAATCGTCTCTACCCTCTGTCCTTTTGGCGAATATGCAATCGCTGGAAAATAAACTGGATGAGCTCCGTTCGAGGCTATCCTATCAACGGGACATTAAGAACTGTAATACATTATGCTTCTCTGAGTCACGGCTGAACAAAGACATGAATAACATGAATCTAGCTGTTTTTCCTATGCATACGCAGGACTGAACGTCAGAGTCCTGTACGATCAGGGCTGTCTCTTTATTAACAACAGCTGGTGCGCAATCTCTAATTCTTTAGGAGGTCTCGACACTCTGCTTGCCTGAGTTAGAATACCTCGTGATAAACTGTAGACCATATTATTTACCGGGATCATTTTCATCTTTATTTTTTCATAGCTTTCTACTAACCACCACAAACCAACACTGGCACTAAGACTGCACTCAATGAGCTGTATAGGACCATCAGAAAACACAGGAAATGTTTATCCAGAGGCGGCGCTCCTAGTGGCCGAGGCTTTTAAGAAAGCAGGAACATTTGCTTAACAATATAAAAAAGCTGAAAAAATTGTTCCCCTAGCTCCAAGATAAAAATGCATGTAGAGCGAGGAGAGGATTTGAGAATGGTAGCATTTCTCAAGCCCTTGCCCTCAGCATTTTACTGAAACTGTGGCGGGGGAGCCACTGTAAATATATAAATTAAGGATTGCAGCTTTAAACTGTTAAATTACCTTTCAGCTTGGAATACTCCCTTGTATAACTGTAAATGACCAAATCAATCAGCCATGCCTTTTTCTCTCACAGCCCAGATACACAGGCAACATATTCTTAATATGACCTACAGTATATGTTCAATAGCGAGTTGGATATTTCAAGGGTGGATTTCACGTGACATTGAAATGTACTTTGTGTCTAGCAGCAGAAATGGAAAATATGGATAGCAGGCTAATGTGGTAGTTAAGGAGATTTAGAGAAAAGAAAACGGTACTATTATGGGAAAGGGGGATACCTAGTCAGTCAGTTGTACAACTGAAATGTGTCTTCTGCATTTAACCCCACCCCTCTGAATCGGAAAGGTGCAGGGGACTGTCTTAATCAACATCATCAGCGCCCAGGGAACAGTTGTTGTTGGCGGTTAGCTGCCTTGCTCAGGGGCAGAACAACATGTATTTACTTTGTCGGCTGGGAGATTCAGTTGCTGGACCACCGCTCCTACCCATCAGGCTACCTGCACCCATTATTATATAGCTGCCTTATGGTTTGAGACCTTTCATCTCAAATATTCCTATTATCCTTTATTCCAGAACATTTATTTAATTTTTTACCATCTTTATTTGCAGGGCGGGGTAGTTTACTTTCTAAATGTAATCTGTTACAATTACTAGTTACCTGTTCAAAATTGTAACCAGTAATGTAACATTCGATTTACCCAAACTGTTGACTCTATAGCCACTCCTATCTGTCGTATCTTTAATCTGAGCCGATAGGAAAGTCTTTTGTCTTCAGGCCTGGAGGGAAGCCAAAGTAATTCTGCTACCCAAGAATGGTAAAGCGGCCTTTACTGGTTCTAACAGCCAAACTATCAGCTTGCTGCCAGATCTTGGCAAACTGTTGCAAAAATCCCTCCAGGCCTGAGGACAAAGACTTTCCTCTAGGCTCAGAATAAAGATATGACAGATAGGAGTGGCTACAGAGTCAGCTACCATCCCTAGTAGCTTTCCATCTAAGTTGTCAATGCCAGGTTAGTCATTATTGACTGATAACAATACTTTTTCTACCTCTCCCACGCTAACTGTACAAAATTCAAACTTGCAATGCTTTTCTTTCATTATTAGTTTTTTTCATACGAGAACGATGGCTCACTGTTCATTGTTGGCATTTCCTGCCTAAGTTTGCCCACTTTGCCAATGAAGTGATCATTAAAATAATTGGCAACATCAAATGGTTTTGTGATGAATAAGCCATCTGATTCGATGAAAGATGGAGTTGAATTTGTCTTTCTGCCCATGATTTCATTAAAATACTCCAAAGTTTTCTTCTATCATTCTTTATATCATTGATCTCGGCTTCATAATACAGTTTCTTCTTCTTTTTGTTGAGTTTAGTCACATTTCTCAATCTGCAGAAAATCAGCCAGTCAGATGTGCAGCCAGACTTATTAGCCACTCCTTTTGCTCCATCTCTTTCAACCATACAGTTTACACTTCCTCATCAATCCATGGAGCTTTAACAGTTCTAAAAGTCAGCTTCTTAACAGGTCAATGTTTATCCATAATTGGAAGAAGCAATTTTTCATGAGTTAAAGTCCAGCATCTGGATGCTCCTTATTAATCAAATCAGACCAACAAATATTTTTTACATCATACACATAAGAGTCACAGCAAAATCTGTTGTATGATGTCTTATACACTATTTTAGGCCCAGCTGTTGGAACTTTGGCTTTCCTGGATATAGCCACTATATTGTGAACACTGTATCCAATGGGTACGGATACAGCTTTAGAACAAATTTCCACAGTGCATTCGGAAAGTATTCAGACCCCTTGACTTTTTCCACATTTGGTTACGTTGCAGCCTTATTCTAAAAAGTATTCAATCGTTTTTCCCCCCTCATCAATCTACACACAATACCTCATAATGTCAAAGAAAAACAGATTTTTTTTACATTTTTGCAAATGTAAATAAAAACCTGAACAATCACATTTAGATAAGCATTCAGATCCTTTACTCAGTACTTTGTTGAAGCACCTTTGGCAGCGATTACAGCCTCAAGTGTTCTTGCCTGTGACGCTATAAGCTTGGCACACCTGTATTTGGGGAGTTTCTCCCATTTTTCTCTGCAGATCATCTCAAGCTCTTTCAGGTTGGATGGGGAGCGCTGCTGCACAGCTATTTTCAGGTCTCTCCAGAGATGTTCAATCGGGTTCATGTCCAGGCTCTGGCTGGGCCACTCAAGGACCTCTACACCAGGCGGTGTCAGAGGAAAGCCTTACAAATGGTCAAAGACTCCAGCCATCCTATGCATAGACTGTTCTCTCTGCTACCCAATGGCAAGCGGTACAGGAGTGCCAAGTCTGTGACCAAAAGGCACCTGAACAGCTTTTATCCCCAAGCTATAAGACTGCTAAATACTGTAGTTAATAAAGTGGCTACCAGGACAATTGACATCGACCCCCTTTATTATGATTTTTTTATCTTAATTGTTTTGCATTGACTCCCTGCACTGGCTCTATGCTCTATACTTTACCTACACACTCACACATACTACACTGACACTCCAACACACACACACACACACACACACACACACACACACACACACACACACACACACACACACACACACACACCACATACGCTGTGTGTTAGAAATGTCCAGCCTGATACCTGGTCCCAGCCGACGTCTGGTAGAGAACGGGTGGATGAATAAAGCGCATGAGATTTTCCCTCTGGTTAGTATTTATCCTAGTCACCTCACTTATCCACTCTCATCAAGCCTCTGTTTTCATCTCCAGCCAACAGCTGCTTGACACTGACCCATATTTAGTACAAACATGACCTACCAACTTGTTACGTTTGTGATGAATGCTGACAGGCTAAGTCCTCATGTAAATGTTCCTGTTTTCTTATTAGAAGGTTATGTGCAAGGTTATGTGTAATCACATAATCCACAGGAGGCTGGTGGCGACATAACTGGGTAGAACGAGCTCGTGTTAATGACTGGAGCAGAGTGAGTGGAATTGTATCGAGTTGTATAGAGAGAGAGAGAGAGAGAGAGAGAGAGAGAGAGAGAGAGAGAGAGAGAGAGAGAGAGAGAGAGAGAGAGAGAGGAGAGAGAGAGAGAGAGAGAGAGAGAGAGAGAGAGAGAGAGAGAGAGAGAGAGAGAGAGAGAGAGAGAGAGAGAGAGAGAGAGAGAGAGAGAGAGAGGAGAGAGAGAGAGAGAGAGAGAGAGAGAGAGAGAGAGAGAGAGAGAGAGAGAGAGAGAGAGAGAGAGAGAGAGAGAGAGAGAGAGAGAGAGAGAGAGAGAGAGAGAGAGAGAGAGAGAGAGAGAGAGAGAGAGAGAGAGAGAGAGAGAGAGAGAGAGAGAGAGAGAGAGAGAGAGAGAGAGAGAGAGAGAGAAATCAGAGTGAAATTAACAGCGTCTTCTTTGTTTCAGGTATTACCAGTGAGCTGTCAAAGTCAGTTATAATTTTACTTTAAAATGATTTCATTTAACCTTTATTTAACTAGGCAAGTCAGTTAAAACCTCTACCGCTTCTCTCTCCCGGATCTGGGATCCTCCTCATCAAAAAAGCTGACTAGCATAGCCTAGCCTAACGCGACAGGGATATCATATAATATAATTTCATGAAATCACAAGTCCAATACAGCAAATGAAAGATAAACATCTTGTGAATCCAGCCATCATTTCGAATTTTTTGAATGTTTTACAGCAAAAACACAATATATATTTATATTAGCTCACCACAATAGCCAAACACACAACGCCATGTTTTCACCATGTTTCCACCGCATAGGTAGCTTTCACAAAACCCACAAATAGAGATAAAATGAATCACTAACCTTGAACAACTTCATCAGATGACAGACTTATAACATCATGTTATACAATACATAAATGTTTTGTTCAAAAATGTGCATATTTATAGCTACAAATCCTGGTTTTACATTGCAGCCACCATCACAAATAGCACCAAAGCAGCCAGAATAATTACAGAGAGCAACGTGAAATACTAAAATACTCATCATAAAACATTTATGAAAAATACATGGTGTGCAGCAAATGAAAGTAAAACATCTAGTGAATCCAGCCAATATTTCTGTTTTTTTAAGTGTTTTACAGCGAAAACACAATATAGAATTATATTAGCTTACCACAATAGCCAAACACACAAACGCATTTATTCACAGGCAAAGGTAGCTTTCGCAAAAACCAGCAAAAGATATTACATTAATCACTAACCTTTGGACAACTTCATCAGATGACAGTCTTATAACATTTACATTTACATTTAAGTCATTTAGCAGACGCTCTTATCCAGAGCGACTTACAAGTACAATGTTATACAATACATTTACGTTTTGTTCGAAAATGTACATATTTATAGCTTCAAATCCTGGTTATACATTGTGAATACGTAGCAATGATTCACCAGAATCTCCGGAGATATTTTGAACACTCACCTAATCTGACCAAAGAACTCATCATAAACTTTACATAAAAATACTTGTTGTATGGCAAATGAAAGATACACTGGTTCTTAATGCAACCGCTGTGTTAGATTTTAAAAAATAACTTTACCACAACATACAGCTTGGGTTATTGTGAGACAGTGCTCACAAACACGGTGGAGAATAGACATCAACATATTACACAGAAATACAAAATAACATCATAAATGTTGTCTTACTTTTGCTGAGCTTCCATCATAATGTTGTACAAGGAGTCCTATTTCCAGAAAAAATCGTTGTTTGGTTTTAGAATGTCCATTTCTTCTGTCGAATTCACGCCACAATGCTAGCCAAGGTTGCTAACATTTCCATCCTCTCTTGGTGCAAAGAACGGAAAACTCCAGAAGTCCCAATAAACGTTGAATAAACTGATAAAACTCGGTTGAAAAAAGCTACTTTATGATGTTATTATCATATGTATCAATTAAAATCAGAGCTGGAGATATTCGCAGTGTATACCGAACGCTTTTCAGAAGACAATGTCGAGGTCCCTCGCGTGCCGTCGAAGACAAAGCAAATACCGGACCTGTCACTCCAAAAGCTCTTGTTCGGCCTCAGATCAAGCTAGACACCCCATTCCACTTTCCACTGCCTGTTGACATCTAGTGGAAGGCGTATGAAGTGCATGCATATCGATAAATAAAAGCCAGTTGAATAGGCAGGCCCTGAAACAGAGCCTCGTTTTCAGATTTTTCACATCCTATATGGAAGTTTGCTGCCAAATGAGTTCTGTTTGACTCACAGATATAATTCAAACAGTTTTAGAAACTTGAGAGTGTTTTCTATCCAATAGTAATAATAACATGCATATTGTATGATCTAGAACAGAGTACGATGCCGTTTCATTTGGGCACGATTTTTTCCAAAGTGAAAACAGCGCCCCGTATTGACAAGAAGCTCTACTTTCCGGCTACCCTGATAAAGCACTAAATAAACTTCAGTTAGTGTTAAATATGGCTTATGGAATCCTGACTAGAACCCCAAAATTGTATCATATTGCTCCAGTGCTAGCTTCCCTACACTGGGTTCCTGTTAACCTCTAACGAGTCACAAACCCGGATCCGGGACCCCCCCATCAAAAAAGCTGACTAGCATAGCCTAGCCTAAAGCCACAGGGATATCATATAATAAAATGTTCATGAAACCACAAGTCCAAGACACCAAATGAAAGATAAACATCTTGTGAATCCAGCCATCATTTCTGATTTTTAAAATGTTTTACAGGGAAGACACACTATGTAAATCTATTAGCTAACCACGTTAGCAAAAGACACCACTTTTTTTGCTCCACCCTTTTCTTACTGCATCAGTAGCTATCACAAATTCGACCAAATAAAGATATAAATAGCCACTAACCAAGAAACACTTTCATCAGATGACAGTCTGATAACATATGCTATACAATCAATATGTTTTGTTAGAAAAATGTGCATATTTCAGGTATAAATCATAGTTTACCATTGCAGCCACAATCACAACTCTCACCAAAGCAACTAGAATAACTACAGAGACCATCGTGTGTTTCCTAATTACTCATCATAAAACATTTCTTAAAAATACACAGTGTACAGCAAATGAAAGACACAGATCTTGTGAATCCAGCCAATATTTCAGATTTTCTAAGTGTTTAACAGTGAAAACACAATATAGCGTTATATTAGCTTACCACAATAGCAAACATCACAACAGCATTGATTCAAGCCAAAAATAGCGATAACGTATAAACCACCAAAATATATAATTTTTTTTCACTAACCTTCTCAGAATTCTTCAGATGACAGTCTTATAACATCATATTACACAATGCATATAGAGTTTGTTCGAAAATGTGCATATTTAGCGCCACAAATCGTGGTTATACAATGAGAAAAGTAGCAAAGCTGCCCAGAAAATGTCAGGAGAAATCTTTGGAGAGGCACCTATTCTAATCAGTAACTATTCCAAAACTTGACTAAAAAATACAGGTTGGACAGCAATTGAAAGACAAATTAGTTCTTAATGCAATCGCTGGGTTACATTTTTTAAATTAACGTTACTTCAAAATACAGCGTGCGATAAAGCGAGGCTGCACTGCAATTAATGGCGGCTTATGCATTTGACATTTTTCAACAGAACAACGAATTATCAGCATAAATAGTTCTTACTTTTTGATGAACTCTCATCAGAATCTTGGGAAAGGTGTCCTTTGTCCAAAAGAATCGTTGCTAGGTTGTATAACGTCCTTCTTCAACGTTGCAATTAGCAGTAAACATTAGCATGTGAGAGAGAGATACCCAACCCCCTAGAACGCCAGGAAATGAAATACCCGAAAATCGCAATATACTGGCATAAACTGATATAATTCGGTTTAAAATGACAAGATTATGATGTCTTTAAAGCCTATATCGAATAAAAACACAGCCAGAAATTTCTAAGATCTATAACTGAGGGTTCTAGTACAATATGCCAAGGTCCTCAGTGCGTCAGA
>NC_074696.1:15383458-15410958 GCF_029448725.1 Salvelinus fontinalis
TGTGCTGAGCTAGCCAGGGAATTCCCAACACCACTGGAAACGCAGGTGAGTCGATAAGGAACAGACTAATCTGCTCCTTATGACTACCCTGCGTTACCATGTCCAGTGGTACCGTGGCCTCCCTGACCATTCCTGACCCTAATGGTCGGCTATCTAAGGAGTGCACGGGGAAAGGTAGCTCTAACGACACAAGGGGAATCCCTAGCCTTAATGCGAGCCCCCGATCAATGAAATTCCCAGCTGCGCCTGAATCGACTAGCGCCTTATGCTGTAGAGAGGGAGAAAACCCGGGGAAATAGGTTAAAAGAGATTTTCAAAATTTACTATAAATACCAGGCCTGGCTTCTTAGATGTTTCGTGTTGTTCTATTATATAAAAACCTGTTTGATCAGGATGAACAATACCTAGTAAAACCTTTTTAATTCAGAGTCCTATGCATTCGCTAGTATTTTTGCATCACAATATTGAAGTGTAAGAGGCCTCCAGTTTTCTTGATAGACTGGATCTTTATTTTTGCCATCTGGGTCTTGATTTAATAACAGTGAAATCAGACTTTCCTGCTGAGTACCTGACAGACTACAATTTCTATAGCAGTAGATAAAACAAGCTAACGATGGAGCTTTGAGTATATAAAAAAAAGGCTTGATATACCTCAACCGTCATGCCATCAAGCCCTGGGATTTTCCAGACTGAAGGGATTTAATAGCCTCAAAACGCTATTCCTCTGTAATTTGGCCATTGCGCTGTTCTTTCTGTACATTTGTTAATTTTCAAATGTTTTGTATTATTTGTAAATAACTCCTTACTATAATCATCATTCAGAGGGTGAAGATGAGATGGAAAGGAGAACATGTGCTTATATTTGTATCTTATTATGAAATATAATTCATAATAAGAGAATATAATTCATAATTCAGAGAATCATAGATCACTAGTTTTTAGTAAAGGGTTTCTGCAAAATATTTTTGGTAGCGTTCCTGTGATGGAGATTTAGGAAGAATTTGGTGCGTTTTTCTCCTTATTCCATCCAGTTTGCTTTATTTTTGAAAAATATTACATTAGATGGTTATTTTTGTTTTTCCTCTAACTTATTTTGTGTCTCTGTAGTAATGTTTTTATTGCTTTGGACCTGTACTATTACTTCATGTATTTCCCTTGTTAGTCTTGTCTCTTTAGACAGAAACTGCTTTTTTTATTATTATTGATGAATATTGAATTGAATGACCTCTGACGGTACATTTAAAGGCATCCCAAACAATAAGTGTTTGTGCTGAACCTACACTACCGTTCAACTGTTGGGGTCACTTAGAAATGTCCTTGTTTTTGAAAGAAAAGCTATTTTTTTGTCCATTAAAATAACATCAAATTGATCAGAAATACAATGTAGACATTGTTAATGTTGTAAACAACTACTGTAGCTGGAAACGGCAGTTTTTTATAGAATATCTACATGGGCACACAGTGGCCCATTATCAGCAACCATCACTCCTGTGTTCCAATGGCAAGTTGTGTTAGCTAATCCAAGATTATCATTTAAATGGTTAATTGATCATTAGAAAACCCTTTTGTAATTATGTTAGCAATGCTGAAAACTTGTGTTGATTAATTAAAGAAGCAATGAAACTGGCCTTCTTTAGACTAGTTGAGTCTCTGGAGCATCAGCATTTGTGGGTTCAATTACAGGCTCAAAATGGCCAGAAAAAAATAACTTTCTTCTGAAACTCGTTAGTCTTTTCTTGTCCTGAGAAATGAAGGCTATTCCATGAGAGAAATTGCCAAAAAACGGAAGATCTCGTACAACGCTGTGTACTACTACACAGAACAGAGCAAACTGTTTCTAACCAGAATAGAAAGAGGAGTGGGAGGCCCCGGTGCACAACTGAGCAAGAGGACAATGTGATTAGTGTCTAGTTTGAGGAACAGACTCCTCACAAGTCCTCAACGGGCAGCTTCATTAAATAGTACCCGCAAACACCAGTCTCAACGTCAACAGTGAAGAGGCGACTCTGGGATGCTGGCCTTCTAGGCAGAGTTGCACAGAAAAAGCCACATCTCAGACTGGTTAATAAAAACAAAATATTAAGATGGGCAAAATAACACAGACACTGGACAGAGGAAGATTGTAAAAAAATGTTATGGTCAGACAAATTCAAGTTTGAGGTGTTCGGATCACAAGGAAGAACATTCGTGAGATGCTGAAAAAATGTAAAGATGCTTGACGACATCTGTGACGGTCTGGGGGTGCTTTGGTGGTGGTAAAGTGGGAGATTTGTACAGGGTAAACGGGATCTTGAAGAAGGAAGGCTATCACTCCATTTTGCAACGCCATGCCATACCATGTGGACGGCGCTTAATTGGAGCCAATTTTCTCCTACAACAGGACAATGACCCAAGTTACAGCTCTAAACTATGCAATAACTATTTAGGGAAGAAGCAGTCAGCTGCTATTCTGTCTATAATGGAGTGGCCAGCACAGTCACTGGATCTCAGCCCTATTGAGCTGTTGTAAGTTCAGCTTGACCGAATGGTATGTAAGAAGTGCCCATCAGCCAATCCAACTTGTGGGAAGTGCTTCAGGAAGCATGGGGTGAAATCTCATCATGACCTCAACAAATTGACAACTAGAATGCCAAAGGTCTGCAAGGCTGTAATTGCTGCAAATGGAGGATTCTTTGACAAAACCAAAGTATGACGGACACAAATATTTCAATAAAAAAATCATTATTTATAACCTTGTCAATGTCTTGACTGCATTTCCTATTCATTTTGCAACCCATTTCATGTATGTTTTCATGGAAAACAAGGACTTTTCTAAGTGACCTCAAACTTTTGAACGTTAGTGTATATTGTACTGGAAACATTCCAGTACAATATTTGTGATTTCCTTAAGTGCATGGTGATGATAGTTTGTAGAGTGATTTCCTTTATGGTCCATTGAGGTAAAACACTGTGTTATAGTCTCCCACCATAACGATTTGATCGTTTGTTGCCTGCAAGTTCAATAAATGTGTCCAAATATTTTCGAAGAAGTATAGATCATCCTGATTTGAACCATATAGATTAGTGAGCCAAATCTGTTTTTCATCAACCTTCATCTTAAAAAAGATCCACCTTCCTTGCCAATCATTCCTGACTGTTTGCACAATCAGATTGACATTTTTGTTAAATAATATCATCATACCTTTTGAGTTCCTTTGTCCATGACAGAACATTTTTTAATCACCCCATTACTTTATTCCATTCATCTTCATAAGGATGTAGAGTAAGTTTCCTGTAAACAGTATATGTTTTTTATAATTTGCTAAACCATTACAATTATAACTGGCTATGCTTACAGTATTTCACCCCTTACCATAACTAGCACCTCTCTGATTCAGAAGGGTGGGGTTAAATGCAGAAGACACATTTCAGTTGAAGGCATTCAGTTGTGCAGCTGACTAGGTATCCCCCTTTCCCCTTTACTTTTCTCAGTCCAAATTGACCACAATTAGTGCCACGGCCATCCTACAATCTAAGCTTGATATACAACCGCAAATCCGTAAACACGGGCACCCTCATATACACTACTCAAAAAAATAAAGGGAACACTTAAACAACACAATGTAACTCCAAGTCAATCACACTT
This sequence comes from Salvelinus fontinalis, assembly GCF_029448725.1. NCBI lineage: Eukaryota > Metazoa > Chordata > Actinopteri > Salmoniformes > Salmonidae > Salvelinus > Salvelinus fontinalis. The sequence continues at coordinate 15,387,084 of NC_074696.1, forward strand.
CTGTGAAATCAAACTGTCCACTTAGGAAGCAACACTGATTGACAATAAATTTCACATGCTGTTGTGCAAATGGAATAGACAAAAGGTGGAAATGATAGGCAATTAGTAAGACACCCCCAAAAAAGGAATGGTTCTGCAGGTGGTGACCACACACCACTTCTCAGTTCCTATGCTTCCTGGCTGATGTTTTGGTCACTTTTGAATGCTGGCCGTGCTCTCACTCTTGTGGTAGCATGAGACGGAGTCTACAACCCACACAAGTGGCTCAGGTAGTGCAGTTCATCCAGGATGGCACATCAATGCGAACTGTGGCAAAAAGGTTTGCTGTGTCTGTCAGCGTAGTGTCCAGAGCATGGAGGCGCTACCAGGAGACAGGCCAGTACATCAGGAGACGTGGAGGAGGCCGTAGGAGGGCAACAACCCAGCAGGAGGACCGCTACCTCCGCCTTTGTGCAAGGAGGTGCACTGCCGGAGCCCTGCAAAATGAAAAAATGCACATTTGTGGCCTGCTGGAGGTCATTTTGCAGGGCTCTGGCAGTGCACCTCCTTGCACAAAGGCGGAGGTAGCGGTCCTGCTGCTGGGTTGTTGCCCTCCTACGGCCTCCTCCACGTCTCCTGATGTACTGGCCTGTCTCCTGGTAGCGCCTCCATGCTCTGGACACTACGCTGACAGACACAGCAAACCTTTTTGCCACAGCTCGCATTGATGTGCCATCCTGGATGAACTGCACTACCTGAGCCACTTGTGTGGGTTGTAGACTCCGTCTCATGCTACCACTAGAGTGAAAGCACTGCCAGCATTCAAAAGTGACCAAAACATCAGCCAGGAAGCATAGGAACTGAGAAGTGGTCTGTGTCACCACCTGCAGAACCATTCCTTTATTGGGGGTGTCTTGCTAATTGCCTATAATTTCCACCTTTTGTCTATTCCATTTGCACAACAGCATGTGAAATGTATTGTCAATCAGTGTTGCTTACTAAGTGGACAGTTTGATTTCACAGAAGTGTGATTGACTTGGAGTTACATTGTGTTGTTTAAGTGTTCCCTTTATTTTTTTGAGCAGTGTATATCATCCTAACCAACCTGCCCCCCAAAAACACCTCTGCAGTCTTCAACCAGGATTTCAGCGATCTCTGCCTCATTGCCTTCGTCCGTAATGGGTCCGCGGTCAAGCGACCACCTCTCATCCCTGTCAAACACTCCCTAAAACACTTCAGCGAGCAGGCCTTTCTAATTGACTTGGCCCGGGTATCCTGGAAGCATATTAACCTCATTCAGTCAGTAGAGGATGCCTGGTTGTTCTTTAAAAGTGCTTTTCTCACCATCTTAAATAAGCAGGCCCCAATCAAAAAATATAGAACCATGAACAGATATAGCCCTTGGTTCAGTCCAGACCTGACTGCCCTTGACCAGCACAAAACATTCTTTGGCATATTGCATTAGCATCGAATAACCCCCACGCTATGCTACTTTTCAGGGAAGCTTGGAACCAATATACACAGGCAGTTAGGAAAGCAAAGGCTAGCTTTTTCAAACAGAAATTTGCATCCTGTAGCACAAACTCCAAAAGGTTCTGGGACACTGTAAAGTCCATAGAGAATAAGAGCACGTCCACCCAGCTGCCCACTGCACTGAGGCTAGGAAACACTGTCACCACCGATAAATCCATGACCATTGAGAATTTCACTAAGCATTTTTCTACGGCTGGCAATGCTTTCCACCTGGCTACCCCTATCCAGGTCAACAGCCTTGCACCCCCCACAGCAACTTGCCCAAGACTACCCCATTTCCCTTCACCTGCAATATCTGGATCCTTACAAATCAGCCAGGCTAGACAATCTGGACCAACTCTTTCTAAAATGATCTGCCGCAAATTGTTGCAACCCCTATTACTAGCCTTTTCAACCTCTGTTTCGTATCGTCTGAGATCCCCAAATATTGGAAAGCTGCCACGGTCGTCCCCCTTTTCAAATGGGCAGACACTCTAGACCCAAACTGCTACAGACCTAAATCTAACCTACCCTGCCTTTCTAAGGTCTTCGAAAGCCAAGTTATTAACAAACAGATGACTTACCATTTCGAATCCCACCATACCTTCTCCGCTATGCAATCTGGTTTCCGAGCTGTTCATGGGTGTCATGGGTGCACCTCAGCCTCAAGGTCCTAAACGATATCAAAACCAGCAACGATAAGAGACAATACTGTGCAGCTGTATTCATCGACCTGGCCAAGGCTTTCAACTCTGTCAATCAGCACATTCTTATCAGCAGACTCAACAGCCTTGGTTTCTAAAATGACTGCCTTGCCTGGTTCACCAACTACCTCTAAGACAGAGTTCAGTGTGTCAAATCGGTGGGCCTCTGGCAGTCTCTATGGGGGTGCCACAGGGTTTAATTCACGGGCCGACTCTTTTCTCTGTATACATCAATGATGTTGCTCTTGCTGCGGGTGATTCTCTGATCCACCTCTATGCAGACACCACCATTATGTATACTTCTGACCCTTCTTAGGACATTGTGTTAACTAACCTCCAGACAAGCGTCAATGCCATACAACTCTCCTTCCATGGCCTCCAACTGCTCTTAAATGCACATAAAAGTAAATGCATGCTCCTCAACCAATCACTGCCCGCCCATCCAGTATCACTACTCTGGGCGGTTCTGACTTAGAATATGTGGACAACTACAAATACCTAGGTGTCTGGTTAGACTGTAAACTCTCCTTCCAGACTCACATTAAGCATCTCCAATCCAAAATGAAATCTAGAATCGGCTTCCTATTTCGCAACAAAGCATCCTTCACTCAAGCTGCCAAACATACCCTTGTAAAACTGACTATCCTACCGATCCTTGACTTCGGCGATGTCATTTACAAAATAGCATCCGACACTCTACTCAGCAAATTGGATGCAGTCTATCACAGTGCCATTGGTTTTGTCACCAAAGCCCCATATACTACCCACCATTTCAACCTGTATGCTCTCGTTGGCTGTCCCTCACTTCATATTCGTTGCAAAACCCACTGCCTCCAGGTCATCTATACGTAGGTAAAGCTCCACCTTATCTCAGCTCACTGGTCACCATAGCAGCACCCAACCGTAGCACGCGCTCCAGCAGGTATATTTCACTGGTCACCCCCAAAGCCAATTTCTCCTTTGGCCGCCTTTCCTTCCAGTTCTCTGCTGCCAACGACTGCAACGAACTGCAAACATCACTGAAGCTCGAGACTCTTATCTTCCTCACTAACTTTAAGCACCAGCTGTCAGAGCAGCTCACATATCACTGCACCTGTACAAAGCCCATCTGTAAATAGCCCATCCAACTACCTCATTCCCGTACTGTTATTTATTCGATTTTTTGCTCTTTTGCAACGCAGTATCTCTACTTGCACACTCATCTTCTGCACATCTATCACTCCAGAGTTTATTTGCTATATTGTATTTATTTCGCCACTATGGCCTATTTTTTACCTTACCTCCCACATCCTACCTCATTTGCACACACATTGCACACACTGTATATATTTTTTTATTGACTGTATGATTGTTTATTCCATGTGTAACTCTGTGTTGTTGTTTGTGTCACACTGCTTTGCTTTTTCTTGGCCAGGTCGCAGTTGTAAATGAGAATTTGTTCTCAACTAGCCTACCTGGTTAAATAAAGGTGAAATAAAAATAAAATAAAACTCAAGTATGACGATTGAGCTGACTGACTGTGCTGCTGTGATCATTTCCATCTGCCTGGGCCCTCCGCCGATTGTCCTCTTATTGTCGACCATTCCCCTCATCTCATGTGTCCAATGCTGCCTCAGGAATTTACCTAGTTTGTATATAAGTCACTGTATTGCTATTGCATTAGCTGTCTCTCCCTCTGAACAGCCTCTTCTTGGCTCTTGTTTGGTAGCTAATTCAGCCGTCAATCGGTACAGTATGTCTCTCTCTACTTGATATCAGCTGCTTTTTTTTGTGTTCTGTGGGTTCCTGCCTAGTTTTGTGTTGTTCTCTGGCTTACTACTTAGCTACGGCAACCGTGGTGGTTGGCTAGCTAGTCTAGTTAGATGGCTAGGCCAGGTAACAGGCAAAAACAATGAACTTTAGCTGGTTGGCTGGCATGCTGGCTAAGATAACTGCATATACCATTAATGCTATTTGATAACTATTTAGATGGTGTTATGTATTTCCAAAACCTAATGGTTTACTTTAATGTAGCTGTAAGCTAGGTGTTAATAGCACCTGGCTGACTCCTGCAGTCACTTAAAGTTAGCAGGCTGGTAGGGCTTGTAGTGCTAACATTAGCAGGCTATTTGGGGCGGCAGGTAGCTTAGTTGGGCCAGTTATCGAAAAGTTGCTGGATCGAATTCCTGAGCTGACAAGGTAAAAATATGTCATTCTGCTCCTGAATCAGGCAGTTAACCCTCTGTTCCCCAGTAGACCGTCATTGTAAATAAGAATTTGTTCTTAACTGACTTGCCTAGTTAAATAAATATAAATAGTTAGGCTAGTAGTGATAATGTTAGCAGGCTAGTTGGCTAACAACCTTGCAAGCCTATTTGTAACAATACATTCATAAAGTATTTGTTTTTAAATCGGCTGAAAATTCAATTAAAACCAGTCGTCATGTGTGCGTGTATTTTGGTTACAGTATTCGTGGGGTGGAAAGCATTGTGTTTAATGGGTTCAATGGAAGTGTATAGGTGAGCATATGAAAAGGCAATTCCCTTTCTCTTGTTCTCCTCCATTACGTCAATAATTAATCAGTGTCCACTTAACATTTAGAGCATGGAGATGTCCTATTTTTCTCTCATCTGGTCCCTCCCTCCCTCTTTCCGCCGTACATCATCTTCAAAGGGACTTTGTTGAGAGCAAAAGGTATTTATCCAGAACCCTTCGGAACAGCCGCTCTCCTCTCAATGAAATTCTATATTTAACAACTGTCCAATCAACAGTGGAGTGGATCGGCTCAGTGGTGCTCACTGCATATGAGGGACAGAATATGTGGAGTGTGTGTGTGTTTTAGCGTCTGTGTGTGTGGTCTAGGGATGGATTTATGGCGGTGACCACTGTGAGCACAGACGAGGTAGCATGGTGAGTGGCGATTACACCACTGGGACTGATGTATGTGAGAAAGCACCGGCGTCGCGAGGAAGCCAGCCGTGAAATTGATCTGAACGCAGGGCTTTAGAGCACACACACACACACACACACACACACACACACACACGCACACACGCACACACACACACACACACACACACACACACACACACACACACACACACACACACACACACACACACACACACACACACACACACACACACACACACACACACACACACGTACACACACGTACACACACACGCACACACGCACACACGCACACACGCACACACACATACACATATACACATATTAGCAAAGCAATGAGAGCTAAACTCTGCTACAGCAAAGCCAATATCAAACTGACATAAAGGAAAATGTAAATCTACAGGCTAAGTAATAGCCAGGCAGGCCAGACAGAACGGTGTTTAGTTTACGTGGACATATCCATCCTCTCAACACTGTTATATGAATAATATTTTGGGACTGCCTCTAGCAAACAAACACACAAATCATTGTTAATACCTGCAAGAGCCATAGGAGGAATGGAGGGCTGTGTGTGTGTGTATTTGTGTTTGTGTGTGTTTGTGTCTGTGTGTCTGTGTGTGTGCGTGCGCGCGCACCGCGTGTTTGTGCATGTGCCTGTGTTCCGTTCAGCAAATTCCCACCGCAGCTGACATTCCATTCCCTGCCAATTGACTGACCTGTTAATACACACAGACAAAATCCAACTCAAAGTGGTCTGCAATGTTATTAGCAATCCATCTTATTAGCAGGATAATGGCAATAATTGAGTTGAATTAAATACTTTGCTTTACTAGATCCCTTTTTAACAGTGTGTTATGTTTTTATGTATCTGTTAGTCTGAATATTTGTCCAAGCCCAGGGAAATATGTAACGCTTAGCAAATCAATGCTGCATTGATCCTGTCCAGCAGCAAGATGCCTTAGGTTGTTGATGAACAGTAGGCTAATAACACACAAGATTGGATAACTTATTTTATAGAACACACATTGTTCCTCACAGTTGTACACACACCCTATTGAACACACACCCTGCTGTACACAGAACCTGTAGAACACACACCCTGTAGAACACACCCTGCTGTACACACACCCTGTGGAACACGTACCCTTTGGAACACACACACGCATCTACACTGTGGCCGATACAAATCTTGTGTGTGTGTGTGTAGTATTTGTGCCTGTATGCCTATATGTGTATGTGTGCCTGTCTGTGTGTCTGCATGCCATTGTGTGAGGGCACCATTCGTAAATGTCCGCTTGCCAGTATGTCTGTATCACCATCTGAGGTTGGTTAATCAGTATTCCTCACTGCTCTGGTCCAGTCTCAGCAGTGACAGAGAGCAGTAGCCCGTATCTCATCCCCAGTCAGAATAACATGGCAAATTTACAGAAATACATTATTAATTTTTCGTCAGGCACGCCAGCAGGCTCCTATGACAAGTATTCCTTTCAATCTGTTTCTGTATGATTCTTTTTTCATTTCCTGCAGTGCACCTGAGACATCCATCCCTCCACGGCCGCCCTCCTCTCTTTCTCCATCTCTCTCACTGTCTCTCTCTGTCTCTCTCTCTCTCTCTCATTTCATCTCTTCAACATCTTTGTAACCACCCATGCATTTCCACACAGACAGGTAAACACACACACACACACACACACACACACACACACACACACACACACACACACACACACACACACACACACACACACACACACACACACACACACACACACACACACACACACACACACACACACACGTACAAGCAAACACATGCCAACAGGGAGACAAACACACACATTCCCTCCCTCCCTTCCATCCCTTACCCCTTGGCAGTGGAAATTATATCTGATGGAAATCATTTGGAGACCATCTCAGCTGAAAGAGAGCTGCTGCTGGTTGGCTCTCTGTGTCTGCTGCTCAGCTCTACCCACTGCACAAGGCTGTTTGCATACCATTATTGACGTCTAACTCTCTCTCTGTCTCTCACTCTCTATCTCTATGTCTCTGTCTCTCTCTCTCTCCAGCTCTCTCTCTCCAGCTCTCTCTCTCTCTATGTCTCTCTCTCTCTCTCTATGTCTCTCTCTCTCTCTCTCTCGCATACTGAGAGTTCACACAGATCATTTTGATACAGCTATGTATTTCTTTATTTTTTGTACCATCATCTTTGAAATGCAAGAGAAAGGCCGTAATGTATTATTCCAGCCCAAGTGCAATATACATTTTGGCCGCTAGATGGCAGCAGTGTATGTGCAAAGTTTTAGACTGATTAAATGAAACATTGCATTTCTGTTCAAAATGTTGTATCAAGACTGCCCAAATATGCCTAATTTGTTTATTAATAACTTTTTATGTTAAAAATTGTGCACTCTCCTCAAACAGTAGCATGGTATTCTTTAACTGTAATAGCTACTGTAAATTGGACAGTGCAGTTAGATTAACAACAATTTAAGCTTTCTGCCAATATCAGATATGTCCAATCCCCGTGTTTCGAATCCCCGTGCTGACTAGGTGAAAAATCTGTTGATGGTGCAAACATGATGCTAACAAATCACATCATTTTTGGGGGGCACTTGGCAACAACGATACAGCGACGCTTAATCATTACAACAGTTTATCAAGGTGATTTATTCTTTAGGTGCACTGGTGCTCCCAAATGAAGAGCCCTGAACCAGACCATAAGAGTTCAATCCAATCCATTTCTGCATTAAAGTATCCTTCAATGCATTAAAGAGCACACATCAGCTATGCTGTGGCAGGACTGGTGACATTCATTCATGTGATTTTGGTGTCTGTTGTCTTGTTTATTTGGACCGGGATACTCATTGTGGCAAGGAAACGAAACACAAACCGCATTAAAGTTCTTTAGGAAAAAAGCCCTAATGCTGGTACCAAACATCATTGTGTTGTCCTCCAGATTCCCATTTGTTTATTTTCCAAGCTATAGCACACACTATTTTACATACAGCAGGTTTAAAAGGACAAAATAGTAAGATCTTCTTCATGTTTTCATTTTTGCCCTGGAAATATTGGTATGGTCCCTGCCCTATTTTTAATCTCTCTATTCTCTCTTTTCCTCCCTGGGCCGTGAGCGCTGACCTGTCCAGCTACTGAGGTGAAGCACCATGGGAGCAGGTGAGACCTGGTGGGCTGTCCTCAAAGAGTCTAGAAGAAAAAGACACGCACACCTATTTAGGCGAGGTCCTGGCTAGCGGAGTAGAAAACTTGAAAAGAAAGGAGAGCCGCACACTCTAGCAGCTCAAATGCCTGCCGGCCCGGACGCTCACTCGCCTACCCGCCCACATTTCTTTACATAATCCAGGTATAAAATGAGATAAACTTCAGGAGCCACATACAAACTCTAAGTGAATCCCCATGATAATGCCCAAGTGAATTCCCATAATGCCTCTATTGTATGGATTACCAGGAACTTTGCTTTAACGTGTTACTTATTGCCTCTGTCTGTGTAGTGTTTAATTTATTCTGCTTTATTTATTCAGGGAAAAGCCATTGACACCATGTCACAATAATACAGTGGCAAAATACAGTGGCACTATTCACCCACTCAACCCCACAACCACACAACCCTGCAGTTTCCCTCTAAACACACAAGCTCAAACTAATTCAGTACTTTTAAAAATGCTTTTTGTTTATTCACCCAATAAACTTTTTAATGCATTGTATTAATTATTTATTTATTTTGTGCTCAATTATGCCATCTAGGCCCAAATTACAGGGAGTTTAACAAATGACACATATGCGGCTTCTGAGGCTTTCACTGTGGTGACAGATCTTCATTAAAAATATAGGAATGCCATTGTTTATGCGTCAGCTCATTAGAATACACACTCTCTGTTTATTACCGCGTGTCTTTGTGATCATGTGATTGTTTGCAAATGTAATGTGGTGGTGGATGGAGGGATGAGAGAAGAGAGAAAAAATAAAAGGAGAGAACGATGGTGGGGGTTTGGAGTAAGAAGGAATGATGGAAGTGAGGGAAGAAGGAATGGGATATATGGAGGGAGGGCAGGAGAACGGGAGTTATACTTTCGCGGTGTGCGTCAAGCTGAGGAAGAGTTTTAGGGGTGGTGTGCAGCGAGTGAGGGAAGAAGGGAGAGAGGGATGGAGGAGAGGAAAGCGCTGAATGGATAATGATGTGTTTAATTTGGAAAACAGGCCATTACAGGAAGTCTACAGCAGAGACTAGGGTCAAAGCTTCCTATGGGATTGGACATAGATTGTTTCCGGACGATTAGGCAAATTACCCGTTACAAATGTGTGTTTGGAAACAAACAACAGCAGAATTTGCAAGAGTAGTGATTAATGGACTAATGGAGTTGTTTGGGGACACATTCTAAAGGCCAGATAGAATAAATAGTTCAAAGTGATTTAAATAGACTATTAGGGCTATGTTCTGTAGCTGGAAACATTGTTTTACACGTTTAGAGGAGAACAAGACAATAAGACTGGTCTGTGCCTGGAACAAGACAATAAGACTGGTCTGTGCCTGGAACAAGACAATAAGACTGGTCTGTGCCTGGAACAAGACCATAAGACTGGTCTGTGCCTGGAACAAGACAATAAGACTGGTCTGTGCCTGGAACAAGACAATAAGACTGGTCTGTGCCTGGAACAAGACCATAAGACTGGTCTGTGCCTGGAACAAGACAATAAGACTGGTCTGTGCCTGGAACAAGACAATAAGACTGGTCTGTGGCTGGGACAAGACAGTAAGACTGATCTGTGGCTGGAAACATTGTTGTACTTGTTTAGAGGAGAACAAGACAGTAAGTCAGATGGACCATGAACTATTGTATTAGAAAAACTGTTATTTTACCCAGTTTGGGACTAAAGAGCAATGAAACACTTAAACAATAAGGCATGACAACCCAAAGAATCTCGTGAAACTCATAGCTAACTGTTGTTCTTAGTCATGAAGTTGTGTGTTATTCACAATAATTAAATGATTTGAGAGCCTTATTGCTTTTGTAAAATTCTAACCAACATCCATAAAAAAAACTTTCACATGTAATCAATTAAACAATTGATTTTAAAGTGTACATTAATTGTATTTAATTCTTCAACCAGACAATTTAGTCCGAAAAAAAACAGTCGATAGTTCTATTAGCATTGTTGCTAGACAGAATACCCTAAATGCAAGGTTAATACAAATCCCTGCTGATGCAAAACAAAATGCTAGGCTAGCAGCAAGGGGAAATAATATATATATATATATATTTTATGTTTAGATAAAGTTTATGAATGCCTGGCTGGGCTGTGTGACAGTCAATGGCAGTGATAAATCAAATGAAACTTTTCACATAATTTTCTGTGGATTAGCGTGAATAACTGACAGCTAAAATCCAATCAGCATCCAGGTTTCCAAACGACCCATTTTATAATATGCCTCATAATTATTGTGGTCTACTTCCCGTGGCCAACAAAATGCAGTATTGAGATGGGTTATTAGGAAACTTTATCGCCACACAATTGTGAATCAAATTTGGGCAAGATTAAACCAAACCTAAAGTTGAAGAAAATATTCTAGTCAGAGCTTCCTTCTCACCAGGTTTGTATTACGTAAGCAGCGAGGCAAACAAAGCAGCCTACCTCTGTGGTATTACCCATTACAAAGACTTCCAAATATAGATCTAGAAAGTGATGACATGCTCTCACTAGTGAAATGGAGAGCTTCTGAGAGTACAAGCTGAAAACTTGTCAGCGCACTCATCAGACACAAACAACTGAGGTGAGGGATCTCATGGTTCTCTAATCCATGCCAGTGTGTGTATCTATCCGTGGTAAGTGCATGTGTGCGTATGCACTTTCTCATTTTTATGTGTCTGTGTGTGTGTGTGTGTGTGTGTGTGTGTGTGTGTGTGTGTGTTTGTGTGTGTGTGTGTGTGTGTGTGTGTGTGTGTGTGTGTGTGTGTGTGTGTGTGTGTGTGTGTGTGTGTGTGTGTGTGTGTGTGTGTGTGTGTGTGTGTGTGTGTAGGTGTGTGTGTGTGCAAGTCCCTCTATAAGCATGTGTGTGTGAAGTTGTTGTCTACGATGCAGATCACACCACTGTACCCACCAAGAGGTAATTAGTGGAAGCTTTGAAAGCCACAGCTCGGCCCTTATGGGGTCATTATTTTGATGCTAATTTTACTCAACAATACACCAAAAAGAGTTTGGCAGGCAGGCAACTTTGACGAGGAGAGAACAAAAGTGAGAAAGTGCTGATTGGGGTTTTAATTGGAATAGCAGGGTGACAAACTTTTATAAGTAACATCATCAAGTGATATATTTTCTGATTGGGGTCGTATTAAGTGTGAAGAGAATGATTTTAGGGAACATAATTTGGTTAAGTAAGAAAAATGGGTCACACTTTAAATGAAGTTCAGCTTATAAGGCCTTCATAAAGCCTTCATAAACACTACATAAATATATAAAAAATTCTTTATAACTGTATGTCATACTTCCAAAAAGAGTTCATAAATGTGGCATGACTGTGTGACATAATCACCAAAGTCAAATGTGACATAACGCACTATGTCAAATGTGACACAAACCTGTGCTTTATAAACGATGGCATAAGCACTGTTTAATAATAAAGGCCTTCTAAATCATATTCAATTGAGGCTTCACAAAGCAGTTATAACCTTGTCATGTATCTTGGTAGAGCATTGAAATGATAAACGTCTGGTAAATTGTATATATAACATTATATTACCCTAAAATATGTATGACACGCCAAACCTCTTTCCCTCTTGCGTGCATAGTCAATATTGGAACTGACCTTTAACCTTCCCCAAAATGCAGAGCAAAAAAACATTGGTAGGGCATTGTAAATAAAATTGTATTTTTACCTACTTCTGTTTTAATTCATTTTCTCTGTGTTGTTTTTCCAGGTTTCAGTATTCCCATTTTTTAGAAAAACAACATTTGATTTTCTGTGTTCATAACAATGCTTAAATCACATCAGAGTATGACTTTTGAGGTCTGGGAAAATGTTTAAGAACTGTTGATTTTTGAGTGTAGTTTTCCTTTAATTCAGTGAGCATGCCCTGCAATGTTGTTTGGTTAGGTCTTCTGTTGCACAATAAGAGCATGTTATGATTATTTATTCAACGATTCACATTGTGGCCGCCAATGGAATGGGTGGGGTACAAGGCCAGCCACTTCTTGCTCTCAGGCAATATGTACATTATTCCATATACAATGATTCACATTGGGGGCATTTATTTGACCTTGGAACATTATTTAAAATCCCAATTTTATGCAAATGTCACTTAAATTTGAACAAATATGAATCACTGTTCATGTTCAGACAATTATTTTATGTATACATATATCATTAATAAATACAGGTTATTGACACTTTTCTACTATTACGACGGGGACTTTTATTTTGAAAAGTGGCTTTCTTCTAGAACCAATTGACATGTTCCTCAGTACACAAACACACACACAACAAAAACGAGCCATTCCGTGTGGTGCTGGGCCCAGTCAGGTCTTTGAAACATTCCCCCACGTAATAGTAAGTACAACTTCATATGATACAAGGCATTTATAGATGTGTTATGAATGACTAAAGGTGTCTTACTTCAAAATATAAGTATTACAGGACACTACATGAAGTGTCAATATAGAGGTTATTAACGTTCTGCTGATTTATGAAGGTTTCCTCATGATCCACAGGCGTGTGAGGGGTATTTAAATGGTTGATAGACCAGTATAGCTTGCGGTTGTGTGAGTGTGTCAGAACCAAGTTGATTTGGAGTAGTCCAACCTGATACTACTGCACCAGGTATTCCTCTTCTGTTCCTATACTGGAGACCAGGGCTTGATTACAACCTGTAAGGCATTATGAAGGCCTTACCAAGCCTTTATTAACTGAACGTCATTTAAAGCAGGCCCTAAAAATAAATAATCTTACCCCAGGAATCTTCACTGAATGGTTAATAAGCAGTATCCCTCAGATATGACCATAGTTCATCTAGTTTATTATGTTTATTCGGTTGTTGTTACAAGATGGACTAAAAATAATCTATGCAAATATGTGTCTACATTCTTCAAGCTGGGCGTTTGACGTTAGTTGCTAATTCAAAGGCGTGCTGTTAAATTACTATTATTTTTTGTTGTTGTGAACCTTCATGTGCCTTAATTACAAACTTGTACGTGATCTATCAATATGAATAAACGTTTTTAATTACAAGCCTAGTTTAGCCAAGGAGAAAAACAGGATCCTTTCTGGCTAGCCATGATCGGATGAGATAATGGAGGGGCTGGACTGTCACGATCGTCTTCTTGTGAGAGATTGGACCAAGGCGCAGCGTGTGCAAAATACATCTTCATTTTAAGAAGAGAGAAAAAACAAACAAGAAACGAACAACTAATCACGAACTAACAAAATAACAAAACTGACGACCGTGAAGCTAATAATACAGATAGTGCTGACACAAACACTACACATAGACAATTACCCACAAACAGCTAAAGCCCATGGCTGCCTTAAATATGGCTCCCAATCAGAGACAACAATAACCAGCTGTCTCTGATTGAGAACCAATTCAGGCAACCATAGACTTTCCTAGACATCTATACTAAACACTAACCCATCTACTCTACTTAACCCCCTAAACCATACAACACCCTAGACAATACAAAAAACACACAAACTTCCCCATGTCACACCCTGACCTACCTAAAATAATAATGAAAACAAAGATAACTAAGGCCAGGGTGTGACATGGACATGCCGAGAGATGAATCCTGATGATTGGTTTGTCATGTCACAGGCTTCTGCCTATAACAGAAGGGGGGCTTCCCTGATCAGAATATAGATATTCTTTGCAAGCACAGATTTTGGTAAGATATACAGTGCCCTCAGAAATCATTCACACCCCCTTGACTTTTTCCACGTTTTATTATGTTACAGCCTGAATTTAAAATGTATCAAATGTAGATATTTTTTTGTCACTAGCCTACACACAACACCCGATAATGTCAAAGTGGAATTATGTTTTCAGCATGTTTACTCGAGGAAAAATCTTAGAGGAAAACCTGGTTCAGTCTGCTATCCACCAGGCACCGGGAGTTTAATTCACCTTTCAGAAGGACAGTAACCTAAAACACAAGGCCAAATCAACAGTGTAGTAGCTTACCAAGAAGACATTGAATGTTCCCTAATGGACGAGTTATAGTTTGGACTTAAATGTATTTGAAAAAAATACCTGAAAATGGTTATCTAGCAATGATCAACAACCAATTTGACAGCTTGAAGAATTTTAAAGAGAATAATGGCCAAATTTTGCACAATCGTTGTGTGGAAAGCTCTTGAAAGCTTTCCCAGAAAGACTCACAGCTGTAATCACTGCCAAAGGAAGTTTTACAAGTATTGACTCAGGGGTTTGAATATTTACGTAAATTAGATATTTCTGTATTTATTTTCATGAATTTTGAGATTTTTTTGTAATTATTATTTTTTTTTTTTATTCAGGCAGTAACACAACAAAATGTGGAATAAGTCAAGGGGTATGAATACTTTCAGAAAGCTCTGTAGTTATGGACAACTACTACAAGTGAGACGAAATGTGTGTGTGTGATGATTGGCAAGGGGGGGAGGGGGGCCAACTCACAGTGAGAAAGGACATCCACACACACACAATAATAATAATAATAATAGTAATATTGTCACATGGAATGACGCTGGAGAGACGAAGCAGGTATGGGGAGTCAAACATTTAATAAATAACGGACATGGAACGAGACAGGAACATCGTCAGCAAACAGGTAACACAAAGAAAAGACAATCAGTGAAGCAGTGGGGAACAGAGATGGGGAATTGACACATATAGGGGAGGTTATAGTAGGTGATGAGTGAGTCCAGGTGAGTCCAGCAGCGGAGAACAGAGCTGGGGAACTGACACATATAGGGGAGGTTATAACAGGTGATGAGTGAGTCCAGGTGAGTCCAGCAGCGGAGAACAGAGCTGGGGAACTCACACATATAGGGGAGGTTATAACAGGTGATGAGTGAGTCCAGGTGAGTCCAGCAGTGGGGAACAGAGCTGGGGAACTCACACATATAGGGGAGGTTATAACAGGTGATGAGTGAGTCCAGGTGAGTCCAGCAGCGGAGAACAGAGCTGGGGAACTCACACATATAGGGGAGGTTATAACAGGTGATGAGTGAGTCCAGGTAAGTCCAGCAGTGGGGAACAGAGCTGGGGAACTGACACATATAGGGGAGGTTATAACAGGTGATGAGTGAGTCCAGGTGAGTCCAGCAGCGGAGAACAGAGCTGGGGAACTGACACATATAGGGGAGGTTATAGCAGGTGATGAGTGAGTCCAGGTGAGTCCAGCAGCGGAGAACAGAGCTGGGGAACTCACACATATAGGGGAGGTTATAGCAGGTGATGAGTGAGTCCAGGTGAGTCCAGCAGTGGGGAACTGACACTTATAGGGGAGGTTATAACAGGTGATGAGTGAGTCAAGGTCAGTCCAATATCGCTGATGCGTGTGACGAGGGAAGGCAGGTATGCGTAATGGATGATAGGAGTGCGTGATGCAGGGCAACCTGGCGCCCTGAAGCGCCGGGAGGGACAAATAATGTTAGCAATAATAACAATAATAATAATAGCAATAACAATAATATCAATAATTATGATAATAACAATAATAACAATAACAATAATAATAATACAAATAATTGTAACGTGTAACGACTCTCGTCGTTGGTTGAAGGAGATGAGGACCAAATCGCAGCGGGGTATGTATCCATATTTATTTGAATACCTCTTTTACACGAACAAAAACAATAAACAAAACGAAACCAACGACGCTACAGTCCTGAACATGTGAACCTATAAAACAAAGAACGCAACGAACATGAACAATCACCCACAAACAAACAGTGAGAACAGCCTACCTTAATTATTATGGTTCCCAATCAGAGACAATGACAAACACCTGCCTCTGATTGAGAACCATATTAGGCCAAACAATAAACCCAACATAGAAACACATAACATAGAATGCCCAATCAGCTCACGTCCTGACCAACTAAACATAGACTGAACAAAGGAAATAAGGTCAGGGACGTGAAAGTACCCCCCCCCCCCCCCCCCCCAAGGTGCGGACTCCGGCCGCAAAACCTGAACCAATAGGGGAGGGTCTGGGTAGGCATCTGTCCATGGTGGCGGCTCTGGCTCTGGACGTGGCCCCCACCCCACCATAGTTAATCCCCACTTCCGTGGCCTCCTCTTAATTGCGACCCGCCATATTAACCCCACTGGACTAAGGGGCAGCACCGGACTGAGGGGCAGCGCCGGACTGAGGGGCAGCTCCGGACTGAGGGGCAGCTCCGTACTGAGGGGCAGCTCCGGACTGAGGGGCAGCCCCGGACTGAGGAGCAATTCCGGCATCGGCGGCGTGACAGGCAGCTCTGGCAGCTCCTGGCTGACTGACAACTCTGGCAGGTCCTGGTTGGCTGGCGGCTCTGGCAGCTCCTGGCTGGCAGGCGGCTCTGGCAGCTCCTGGCTGGCTGGCGGCTCTGGCAGCTCCTGGCTGGCTGGCGGCTCTGGCAGCTCCTGGCTGGCTGGCGGCTCTGGCAGCTCCTGGCTGGCTGGCGGCTCTGGCAGCTCCTGGCTGGCTGGCGGCTCTGGCAGCTCCTGGCTGGCTGGCGGCTCTGGCAGCTCCTGGCTGGCTGGCGGCTCTGGCAGCTCCTGGCTGGCTGGCGGCTCTGGCAGCTCCTGGCTGGCTGGCGGCTCTGGCAGCTCCTGGCTGGCTGGCGGCTCTGGCAGCTCCCGGCTGGCTTGCGGCTCTGGCAGCTCCCGGCTGGCTGGCGGCTCTGGCAGCTCCCGGCTGGCGGGCGGGTCTGGCAGCTCCCGTCTGGAGGGCGGCTCTGGCAGCTCCCGTCTGGCGGGCGGCTCTGGCAGCTCCCGTCTGGCTGGCGGCTCTGACAGCTCCCGGCTGGCTGGCGGCTCTGGCAGCTCCCGGCTGGCTGGCGGCTCTGGCAGCTCCCGGCTGGCTGGCGGCTCTGGCAGCTCCCGGCTGGCTGGCGGCTCTGGCAGCTCCCGGCTGGCTGGCGGCTCTGGCAGCTCCCGGCTGGCGGGCGGGTCTGGCAGCTCACGTCTGGCGGGCGGCTCTGGCAGCTCCCGTCTGGCGGGCGGCTCTGAAAGCTCAGGACAGACGGGCAGCTCAGACGGCGCTGGGCAGACGGGCAGCTCAGACGGCGCTGGGCAGATGGGAAGTTCAGAGGGCTCTGGGCAGACGGACATAAAATAGACATATAAGGTATTCAAGGAATTGACATAAATCAAATAATTTGTATAATTTACATAGTTTATATACACATTATTCAAAATGTGGGCAGACGGGCAGTGCAGGCGGCGCTGGGCAGACGGGCAGTGCAGGTGGCGCTGGGCAGACGGGCACACCTGTAGGGAGGAGACGGAGAGACAGCCTGGTGCGTGGGGCTGCCACAGGACCCACCAGGCTGGGGAGACCTACAGGAGGCTTGGTGTTAGGTGGAGGCACCTGAAGGACCGGGCTGTGGGGGAGCACTGGAGCTCTGGTGCGCAGCCTTGGCACCGCTCCCCCAGGCTGGACTACTACTCTAGCCCGGACCCTCCAGAGTGCAGGCACAGGTTGAACCGGGCAAAAGATTTTTGGGGCTGCCTCTCGTACCTGTCGCGCTGCCGTGCTGCCTCCTCACATCGCTGGCTCCTCTCTCCGGCTGCCTCTGCTCTCCTAGCTGCCTCCACCTGTTCCCATGAGAGGCAATCCTTTCCAGCCAAGATTTCCTCCCATGTGTAGCAACCCCTGCCGTCCAAAACGTCTTCCCATGTCCATTCCTCCTTCTTGCGCTGCTCCTGCTGCCTCTGCCTGTTACCACGCTGCTTGGTCCTTGGTTGGTGGGTGATTCTGTAAAGACTCTCGTCGTTGGTTGAAGGAGAGGAGGACCAAATCGCAGCGGGGTATGTATCCATATTTATTTGAATACCTCTTTTACACGAACAAAAACAATAAACAAAACGAAACCAACGATGCTACAGTCCTGAACATGTGAACCTATAAAACAAAGAACGCAACAAACAGGAACAATCACCCACAAACAAACAGTGAGAACAGCCTACCTTAACCTCTACCGAGCACCTACCCCGGGTCCGGGAGCACCCCCCACCCCCCCCCACACTGATTAGCATCGCTATCATAGCGTCACAATTAAATAGTAGCATCTAAATATCATTAAATCACAAGTCCAAGACACCTAATGAAAGATACAGATCCTGTGAATAAAGCCACAATTTCAGATTTTTATAATGTTTTACAGGGAAGACCCAATATGTAAATCTATTAGCTAAACACGTTAGCAAAAGACACAATTTTTTTTACTCCAACAGTTTTTTCCTGCGTCAGTAGCTATCACTAATTCGACTAAATAAAAATATATATAGCCACTAACCAAGAAACAACTTCATAAGATGACAGTCTGATAACATATTTATGGTATACCATAGTTTTTTTTTGAAAAATTTGCATTTTTCAGGTATAAATCACAGTTCTACATTGCAGCTGCAATCTGAAATAGTGCCGACGCAGCCAGAACAATTACAGAGACCAACGTCATATAACTAATTACTTATCTTAAAACATTTCAGAAAAAATACACAGCGTACAGATATTGAAAGCCCAACATCTGGTGAATCCAAACAATATTTCTGATTTATTAAATGTTTTATAGCGAAAAAAAAATGTGGCGCTAAATTAGCATAGCCACGCCAGCCAGAACCAGCTGGGCACCCACGACCAGTTCACATGCACGACAGATATATGAAATAACATCGTAAATTGGGTCTTACTATTGCTGATCTTTCATCAGAATGTTGATCAATGATGAGTCGTTCAATCCATTCATAATGGCAACTTTCCCTCTTCATTTAGCATATGTACT
Source organism: Salvelinus fontinalis (assembly GCF_029448725.1). Classification (NCBI taxonomy): domain Eukaryota; kingdom Metazoa; phylum Chordata; class Actinopteri; order Salmoniformes; family Salmonidae; genus Salvelinus; species Salvelinus fontinalis. Next base: position 15,406,155 of record NC_074696.1, read on the forward strand.
GGTCGACTGGCCAAAGTAAAAAAAGTCACAGAACGGAACACGGCAAAACTCCCGAAAAAATTCAAATAATCTGATTAAACTATATTGAAAAAACATACATTAGGATGATATGGTCACATGTATCAAACAAACTTCGAGACGGAGATAGTTTTCATCCGTAACGGCAGCAAAACAGTAGACAATCGCACCTCCAAATCGCGCGATTCAGAGAACCGGAAGTTGTCGGTCACGCCAAAGAAATAGGTCTTATTTCACGTCAGTACAAGATAAACAAAAAAATTCTCCTCTGACGTCCTCTTGACACCCAGAGGAAGACGAATTAAGTGTGTTTCGGGTCATAGGTGGCGTGACCATATATAGGCAGAGCGTTGAAGCGAGCATACACATCTTGCATTCTTCTTCTTGGTCAGGGAAAGTGCTGTCAAATGACTTCTGTTTCACTCAGAGACAAAATTGAAACGGTTTTAGAAACTATAGATTGTTTTTCATCCAATGGTATTAATTATATGCATATAGTAAGAGCAATAATTGAATAAGAGGCAGTTTAATCTGTAGAGGAAATTATGCTAATGCGAAAACAGCACCCCCTGTATTCTCAAGAAGTTAACCTCTAACGCCTACCAAACTCGGATCCGGGAGCACCCCCATCACAAAAGCTGACTAGCATAGCCTAGCCTAAAGGCACAGGGATATCATATAATAAAATGTTCATGAAATCACAAGTCCAAGACACCAAATGAAAGATACACATCTTGTGAATCCAGCCATCATTTCTGATTTTTAAAATGTTTTACAGGGAAGACAAAATATGTAAATCTATTAGCTAACCACATTAGCAAAAGACACCAGTCCCATACTCCACCATTTTTTACTCCATCACCAGCTATCACAAATTCGACCAAATACAGATATAAATAGCCAGTAACCAAGAAACAACCTCATCAGATGACAGTCTGATAACGTATTTATTGTATAGCATAGGTTTTGTTAGAAAAATGTGCATATTTCAGGTATAAATCATAGTTTACAATTGCAGCCCCCATCACAACTCTCACTAAAATGACTAGAATAACTACAGAGACCATTGTGTATTAGCTAATTACTCATCATAAAACATTTCTTAAAAATACACAGCGTGCAGCAGATGAAAGACACAGATCTTGTGAATCAAGACAATATTTCAGATTTTCTTAGTGTTTTACAGCGAAAACACAATATAGCGTTATATTTGCTTAACACAATAGCGAACATCACACCAGCATTGATTCAAGGCAAAAATAGCAATAACGTATAAACCACCAAAATATACTAATTTTTTCACTAACCTTCTCAGAATTCTTCAGATGACAGTCCTGTAACATCATATTACACAATGCATATAGAGTTTGTTTAAAAATGTGCATATTTAGCGGCACAAATTGTGCTTATACAATGAGAAAAGTAGCCAAGAGCTCAAGCAATCTGCCCGGCGCCATCTTGGAAAGCCACCTACTCTTATCGAAAACTATTCATAAACTTGACTCAAAAAATACAGGTTGGGCAGCAATTGAAAGACAAATTAGTTCTTAATGCAATCGCTGAATTACATTTTTTAAATTATCGTTACTGCGCAATACAGGCTGCGATAACGCAATGCTATACTGCAAGAAATGGCATCTCATGCATTTTACTATTTTCTAATATAAGGTCCCAGATTGCGCAATCGACTCCTGTCACGTTCCTGACCTGTTTCTGTTAGTTTTGTATGTGTTAGTTGGTCAGGACGTGAGTTTGGGTGGGCAGTCTATGTTTTCTGTTTCTATGTTTGTTTAAGGGTTGCCTGGTATGGCTCTCAATTAGAGGCAGGTGTTTGGCGTTTCCTCTAATTGAGAGTCATATTAAGGTAGGTGTTTTCACACTGTTTGTTGTGGGTGGTTGTCTCCTGTGTCTGTGTATGTCGTTGCGCCACACGGGACTGTTTTCGTTTTGTTTGTATGTTCGTTCTTTTATGTAGTCATTTTTCCCTGTTCATGCGTTCTTCGTGTTTCATGTAAGTTCGTCATCCAGGTCTGTCTACATCGTTTATTTGTTTTGTAATTATCCAAGTGTATTTCGTTTCGTCTTCGTCTTGTAAAATAAATCAACATGTCATATCACAACGCTGCGTTTTGGTCAAATCCTTGCTCCTCCTCTTCGGATGAAGAGGAGGAGGAAAGCCATTACAACTCCATTCAAATTCTCACCGCTTACTGACATCTAGAGGAAGGCGTATGCAGTGCATGTACCCTCATAGCTTACATGGGGACTTATAAACTGACCTTAGAACAGGGACCTCGATTTCTGAAATCTCACTCCCTGACAGGAAATGTGCTGCAGAAAGAGTTCTGTTTCACTCAGAGAAATAATTCAAACGTTTTTAGAAACTAGAGAGTGTTTTCTATCCAATAGTAATAATAATATGCATATTGTCTGAGCAAGAATTGAGTACGAGGCAGTTTAATTTGGGCAGTATTTTTCCCAATGGTGAAACAGCGCCCCCATATTGACAAGAAGTTAATATGGTTACCAATCAGAGACAATGACAAACACCTGCCTCTGATTGAGAATCATATTAGGCCAAACAATAAACCCAACATAGAAACACATAACATAGAATGCCCACCCAGCTCACGTCCTGACCAACTAAACAAAGACTGAACAAAGGAAATAAGGTCAGGAACGTGACAATAATGGTAATAGAGAATATAGGAGAAGAGGAGGGAAGGGTCATGCAAGGGTCTTACAAAGCATGCATGTATATGTCTGTGTGTGTTTATGTTCTTGTGTTTGTCTGTGTGTGTGCATATCGTTTACTTGTGTGTGTATATATGCACCACGTGCATGCCTAACCATGTGTGTGTGTGTGTGTGTGTGTGTGTGTGTGTGTGTGTGTGTGTGTGTGTGTGTGTGTGTGTGTGTGTGTGTGTGTGTGTGTGTGTGTGTGTGTGTGTGTGTGTGTGTGTGCGTGTGTGTGTGTTCATGTGTGTGTGTGTGTGTGTGTGTGTGTGTGTGTGTGTGTGTGTGTGTGTGTGAGTGTGTTCATGTGTGTGTGTCCAGTATTAATGCTTTCTGAGGACATGTTTCTGCATGCTGTGTTACAGGAGTTAATGTGTGTTTGACATTTAGCCTGTGGTGACACAGCAGTGTGGGAGGTACGTAAAGCAGCTCTTCACCAGGGTAAACCAAGACTTTAGCTCAAATATAGTCTGTTTCTAAGCAGCGGGGGACTAGTGTGTGTGGCAGTGTGTTTTCTCCACCAAACTAAGGCTGATCGATGTTGACGAAGAGTTTTATGAAAGGCACTCTCAGGGCTGCTCTAGAAGAAGCTGTACATTCTGACATGTACGTATGCGTTCTATTGCTGTTACAAGTGAGAATGAACCTGCTTTCAAGTCCCAAGTATTTTATTTATGAACAAATCATCAAAATGTTCATATAAAGTGTTGTTATAAAACGGATTGAATGGAAGTAGGAAACAGGTGTAGTTATAAAGAAGACCAGACGTTTAAATATTAAAATGTAACATTATTTTAGAACATGTCGTTGGGCACATCATCAGTGCTGTTGAGTACTGTTCTCTATACTAACTAGAGGTCGACCGATTCATCGGAATGGCCGGTTAATTAGGGCCGATTTCAAGTTTTCATAACAATTGATAATCTGAATTTTTGGACACCGATTATGGCCGATTACATTGCACTCCACGAGGAGACTGCGTGGCAGGCTGACTACCTGTTCTGCGAGTGCAGCAATGAGCCAAGGTAAGGTGATAGCTAGCATTAAACGTATCTTAGAAAAAACAATCAATCTTAACATAATCACTAGTTAACTACACATGGTTGATGATATTACTAGTTTATCTAGCTTGTCCTGCGTTGCATATAATCGATGTGGTGCCTGTTAATTTATCATTGAATCACAGCCGACTTCACCAAATGGGTGATTTAACAAGCGCATTCGCGAAAAAAGAACTGTCGTTGCACCAATGTGTACCTAACCATAAACATCAATGCCTTTCTTAAAATCAATACACAGAAGTATATATTTTTATACCTGCATATTTAGTTAATATTGCCGGCTAACATGAATTTCTTTTAACTAGGGAAATTGTCACTTCTCTTGCGTTCTGTGCAAGCAGAGTCAGGGTATATGCAGCAGTTTGGGCCGCCTGGCTCGTTGTGAACTGTGTGAAGACCATTTCTTCCTAACAAAGACCGTAATTAATTTGCCAGAATTTTACATAATTATGACATAACATTGAAGGTTGTGCAATGTAAGAGCAATATTTAGACTTGGATGCCACCCCGTTAGATTAAATATGAAACGGTTCCGTATTTCACTGAAAGAATAAACGATTTGTTTTCGAAATTATAGTTTCCGGATTTGACCATATAAATGACCTAAGGCTCGTATTTCTGTGTGTTATTATATTATAATTAAGTCTATGATTTGATAGAGTAGTCTGACTGAGCGGTGGTAGGCAGCAGTAGGCTCGTAAGCATTCATTCAAAAAGCACTTTCCTGCATTTGCCAGCAGCTCATCGCTGTGCTTCAAGCATTGCACTGTTTATGACTTCAAGCCCATCAACTCCCGAGATTAGGCTGGCAATACTATAGTGTCTATATAAACATCCAATAGTCAAAAGTATATGAAATACAAATGGTATAGAGAGAAATAGTCCTATAATATCTACAGCCTAAAACTTCTTACCTGGGAATATTGAAGACTCATGTTGAAAGGAACCACCGGCTTTCATATGTTCTCATGTTCTGAGCAAGGAACTTA